>NC_056743.1:1790143489-1790443489 GCF_019279795.1 Protopterus annectens
ATTGGGAACTATATCTGAGGTAACTCGTATCTGTCTCATAAGAAATTTTAAGACAGTAACATCCCCACCATGTTTACTCCACAGATGGTCAGCAATAGAATTCTCAAAGGTTTTATTCCTACAGTTTGTGTTCCATGATTCTGACCTTCACCGTTCTGAAAGTCTTTCCTACATAAAATTAATTACAAGACCAAGTAACCACATAAACAACCATGCTAGTTTTACAAGGAAAAACATCCATGAACGTGAAAGGTCCACCGTGTTACACACTTTACAGCTGCCACAAGGTTTAGTCCCTGTAGTATGAACTGTTGAATTTACTAATTTAGCTTTTAAAGTAGATTCCACTAAATATGAAATAGAAGAGGTTCTGGTTAGAACAGAGTTCAGTGGAACATTAGCTAGCAATATATGCCAGTGCCTTTTGATAACATCAAAAACTTCATCTGTGAGAATGGTATGCGTAGTTATAAAATGTAATTTATACTCATAAATTCCAGTGGAGCCAATGACATTTTTCTCAGCTGGTACATTCCTATCGCATTCTTTACATAGTAATGACAGTAAAGCCTCAAAGACATAATCCTTTTTGTACCCTCTGGAGCAAAGTTTTTCAATATTAAATTTAATTTCAGCTGGAAAAAAAACTCCCAAAGATCTAGCTGAATGAGTAAGTTCACCTTTTTGTAAAGCATGAATATGGGATAGCAACTGTCTGCCAAGAAAATAGTGTTAGTTGATGTATCTTTCCTATAGACTCATGTCAGTAGCTTACTTATCTTTATATTTATATTTATATTATTATTATCATTATCTTTATATGCAAAATTTGTGATCTGATATGAATTTATTGTCCCAGTAAACTTAATACCAAAAACGTTACAATTAAGATGCTTCATGAAACTATCAAAATCAGATTTGGATCCATTAAAATTGAAAAATAAGACATCTATATATTGGACATGGACTCTAACATTGTCTGTAAAAAAACCCTAGATGAATAAATATACTGCTGGTCAAAGTAATTAATGAATACATTTGCACATGAAGGTGCAAAGCTTGTGCCCATCTTCTGTAAATACTACCTTCCATCAAAATAAAAATATTTATGCGAAAAACAAAATTGCAAAAGATGTAGGAGGCAATTTTTTTCAGGTCCATCAGACAAACACTAATCAATAGCCTCTAAGCCTATATGATTAGGTATACTTGTATAAAGGGAATTTATATCAACCTTCACCAAGAAATCCCCCTGACCTACCTTAATTTTAATTCTTCTAGAAAGTCATAGGTATCCTTAATATAAGCTTCCCCTATAACCACTATAGGCTGTAAATATTTAATAATTGCCATGCTTTATTCAAAAGTGAACCAGCCAGAGAAGACAATAGGACATATGATGGGACGAGGAATGTGTGTATCTGTTGGATCACAAAGTAATTTTGGTAAGCCAGAGAGTGTAACTATTTGACAAAAATCCTTGTATATCTTTTTTGTCCATAGTAACCCAATTACCCCCTCTATTTTCCTCATTTATAATAATACAATTCTCTTTTGTCCTTAATATTAAATCCTGCAAGGCAATCCACTCTTCTTTTGTCAAATTATAAGACTAAGACTGATTTGCTTCAAATAATGATAAAACTTCCCTCATAACTAATGTTTCAAATACCTCAAAAAAGTTATGTTTAATATTTGAACAAAATGTAAAGCTTTTTTCAGATAATTCAGACATATTTAAACCTGGTATATCAGTGCCATTATTGTCCAAGTGTTCTAAATCAGAAAAGAATAAAGCATCAGTAAACATAATCAAGGGTTTCTGTGTAAGAAAACAAAAAGACACTGTCATCCAAAGAAGAAGTAAAAGATTTCTACTTTCTTGTTAATTCCAGCATAATTTAAATGTAACTTAATTTTATGAAAAAAATTGTATAAATCAATATAGAATCGATAATTCTCCATCTTTTGGGTGACACTGTGGGAATGAATTCTGGTCTTTTATACAAAACATGCAAATGTATATCATTCAAATGAACATTCGATAAATTAACACAGGTCATATATATATAATCCCCTGGCTTGAAGATGGACAGCAGACCCCCACAGGATGACTTTAGGTTCCTCACTGGCCCTGGCCTAAATTTGAGCATTGGACTCAGGGATGAATTGGAGTGCCTGCCAGTAGACCTAGAGTAGATGGAAGGTGCAGACCTTATTTCTATGAAGAAGGGAGCATTGAACCAAATGCTTAAATCATTAACAATAATATTACTAGCCGTATCCAAGGGGTTATTGATAACACCCCAAGGATGCCGTTAACATTTGCTAGTAATATTAATTCTGTTTGTAAAGTGATTACCAAGAATTGGGGTATTCTTTCCACAATTAGTGATCTACAAGGCATTATTGGGCCTAATCCTAATTTTACATTTAGGAATAACAGAACATTAAAGAGTCACCTTTGCTATAGGAATGATACATCAACCACCAAAAATAGATCTGATAGATTGGGTACCTAATATGTAGAGATTGCACAGCCTGCAAGTATATTCACAGTGGTAGAAACTTTGTACACCCATTTAAGGGTTTCAGTTTTAACAGCAGTCAATATGCTGATTGCACAACATCTAATGTAGTGTATCTTGCCTATTGCACAGTATGTTTTAGTTTCTACATAGGTAATACAAACAGGTGGTTGAAAGAGAGAACATTGGAACACTACAGGGACATCAAGAATTGTAAAGAGAGTAGTGCTATAGCTGTGCATAGTAAGAACGAGGGCCCAGACCATAATTTTAAGTTCCTTGTTCTACAAGTCCTGCCAGAGAGATTGAGAGGGGGCAATTTGTCGAATGACATGGAGGTTGCAGAACAAAAATGGATTATGTTGTTTAACGTAGATAAACCACCAGGTCTTAACAATATGGTGTCCTTGAAACCGTTCTTAAAAGCTTGTCCACTTAAACATTGACATGTTATATTTCAACATGCATTTTCATACACATACACATTATATTTTGTATGGTGTTAGTGCACTATATATACTTATATCTATGTTTCATGTTATAGTTTATGTTTTTAAAAATTGTTTGCATAGTAGGACATGGTTTTAGCGATTTTGATATGGGTTCATAGGTTCATGGATTGGTACTGGGCTGGGTGCCCTTGTGGACCGTTTTGAGTCTGGCCAGTTGTGGGGGTCGAACCCTGGATGTTGTGTCTATAAGGTAGACACCTTAACCATTATGCCATTATTAACCATGACTCATATACATAATATGTGTTCTAATATTTATGAATTTTTGAACCAGATATATGCATATTCAAGATATACTAGAGTGGACCAGGTTAAAGCGTTTGTATTTAACATTGTATCTTTAAGACTTAATTGATAGCAGGTGCTTCTACTATATAAGGAATTAATTGTTTTTGTGAATTGTCTAATGAAAGGGCACATCCCTGAAAGCACTTACCTGTTTTATAATAAACTTCCTAGCTGTGGTACAGTGGGTGTTTGTTTGCTACTTCAACTATATTTATTTTACACCAGCTGTTTTATTAGTAGGATTTCTGTATTTCACATTCTAGAGTAGTTTGTGGGGTATTGGGATTACTCTCAGAATGATAGTAAGGGGGAGATACCCCCCAAAAAATTATAGACTCTTACAGCTAAAACTGCTGTCTTAGTTACATCAAAATATGGAAACTGTGATAATTATGATCTTATGCATTACTGTAGCTATCTGTTGGAATGAGACAAAGACCATGCCACTGCTCAGACAATTTTATTCCCTATTTGTAGGTGTGTGTGTGTGTCTGTGTGTGTGTGTGGGCGGGGTGATTTACAATAGTTGGTGAGGGTCAATGGCCACTAAAATCTGTGGGCCAGGACTGTGTATGTATGTAAATTTATTTATTTATTTATTTTATTTATTTGACATTTGTTTACCGGGGTGGTCTGAGTGGGTCTACACAACCCGTTTTCAGCAGAGGTCCAGGGAGAAAAGCTCCACATACAGTACAATACAAATACAGTATAATCCAGTACAATACAAATTACAATAGAAATACTATACATAAATAATCTGAAAGAACAACGTATGTTACAAGATGTTGCAGTGTATTACTACACACCTAGACAGTTCTACAGTTAAAACATTACAGACAATAATAGTCACTCTCACCATACATAATGTAGATACTGTCCAAAAAACAGTGTGTAGGTAGTGCAATGTGTGACATTGGGTGTTATAGTACATGAAAAATAGAATGCGAAGTTTCAGTTAGGAAAATAGCAGCCAGAAAGTTAGTGATGCAGACAGATAGTGAGAGAGAGAGTTAAGAATAGAAGCAACGCAGCCTGAGCAGTAGCTTAAAGGATATGGTATAGAAACAGAGAAGGCGTTAGAAGAGCCTTAGGATCTTGCAGTCTGTGGGGGATTGAAATGCGACAGAAGAGGATGATGAGGTTAGTGTGGAAGAACAGGAAGACCTGAGTATTAGGCAGGCTCTATGCAGGAAAAGAGCCATGTATTTTTTGAATAATTTTTTAAAGAGGCTTTGAAATGGGTTAGGCCAGGCACAAACCTGGTAGTTAGAGGTAGTGAATTACAAAGTATAGAGACAGAGTATGAATACACAGAGTGACCTGGTTTTCTTGTGGGTTTTGAAATAACTAATAGATTTTTGTATTCTGATCATAGGGATCTGTTTGATATGTAAGGTGCAAATAGATTGGCTAGGGCATGGGTAGGCAGTAGGCTTGAAAATAAGGTTGTGTAAGGTGGGCAGCTGAATAAAGGCAGGTTGGTTGGGGAGTTCAAGCCAGTTTAATTCTAGAAGTGGTTTACAATTGTGTGTGATATTTAGAGTTTGTGGCTAATTTTGCAACTTTGTTGTAGCACTGTTCCATCTTGCTTAGGGTAGAAGCTTGTAAGTTAGGATAGGAGCCTCATAAAGAAGGGAGGGAAGTAAAAATGTTTCTGCAAAGATAGTTTTGGTTGCTGCAGTAGCCAAATGTTTGTTTCTATATAATAGTCCTAGTTTTTGATGAGTTTTCTTTATATTTTGCTGTATATGGTAGTCAAATGAAAGTTTACTGTCAATGATAACGCCTAGAAGTTTGGTTCCATGCACTATTTCTATGACAGTGTTATTAGATGCAAGGAAGTTGAAATGATTAGTAACAGGGGAGGTGTTCTGGGGATGAAAGAGTACTAGTTTTGTCTTTTTTGGATTAAGAAAGCATTGGGCATTTCTTAGCCAGGATTCGATTGCAGTAAAGAACTGCTGAGTTTTTGAAAGTAGTTCTGGTAGTGATTAAGCAGTACAGATTATGGTGGAATCCTCAGCGTATTGAATGAGGGTCCCAGGGTGAGAGGCAGTGTGAAGGTTGTTAGTGAAAATGTTAGAGTAGGGGTCCTAGGATGGAGCCTTGAGGGACTCCAGTAGGGTGAGAGTTCATTGCACCATTTCACTGCTTGTTTACGATCCTTGAGGTAGCTCTGGAACCATTTTACTGTGTTATGTGAGAAGCCTAAGTTAGACAGTGTGTTTAAAAGTAATGGGTGAGACACTGTGTCAAAGGCCTTGGAGAGAACAAGGAATACTGAGGCTGTATAGCATCCTGCATCTCTGGCCTTGTTGGCTGTGTCTGTAAAAGATAATAGGGCTGTAGCTGTGCTGTGTCTTTGTCAGAAGCAATGTTGGGTTTGGTTGAAAGGTTGTTTTGCCATAGATGCTGATGGATACCTCTTTTGAGAATTTTGGTTATGCATAATAAGATGGATATAGCATGGAAATTGAATGGATCAAAAGAGTTGCCTCCTATGTGGATAGGGGTGATGTGAGATTGTTTCCATATGGTAGGTATTTCTGATTTGGATGAAGAACTATTTATAAAGATACTGATTGGGTAGGTGACTGAGTTAGCAGCCAGTTTGAGGTAATGTGGTGGAAGATTGTCAACTGAGGTAGAGCAGGGTTTTAGTTTTTGTAGCAGGTTCTTATTGGTGTCAGTGGGTATGGGCTGAAATGAGAATGGGGTTTGTATGACGTTTTGTTGAGTAGGGGGGGTAGTAATGACAGGGTTAGTAGTTGATGGTCTGGGGTTGGCATCTGAATAGGTTGAAGTGGGGGGGTCCAGCATTAGGGGTGTTAGTAGGTCCAAAATTGATTGTATGTACTTGTTAAAGTTTTCCAGCTATTTGTGATGGAGGGGTATCTGGTGATAGGGTGTGCTCTCCATTTCTTCCAGTGTTAAGTAGAGAAGATATGGAGTGCTAAAATTTACTGGGGTTGATTTTATGCTGGAGTTGAAGCTGGGAATAATATGACTTCTTATCTCTGTTGATTAATGTTGTCACTTTTTATTTATTTATTTTTTTTATTTGTTAACCGGGAGTGTCCGGCTGGACGTAGGTCCATTTTCAGCGGAGGCCCGGGGAGAAAAGCTCCACAGTTAAAATAAACAGACAGTAGTTACATTGGATTACATAGTGATTAACAATTTACATAGCAGTTACATACAACATATTTACAGATGAAGAACACAGTACATCAGTAGACAAGTAGAATTTTTATCTGTGAAGTACATAACAGACATTAACAAATGTTACAATAAGAAGTTCCTGCTGTATAATAAGTACTAGGCTTATGAGCATCTGAGCTTGCTGTAATCAAGGTAGTTAGTGGAGTGGAAAGAAAGGTAGTGGTTGGATGGGGTGAGTGTTATTAGAGTGGGAGTTGCAAGGGCATAGCCAGCATGTTTTTAGGTGCGCTTTTAGTAAAGTTTTGAAGTGGGTGCATGATGGTATGGAGGTAATTGTGGGTGGGAGGGAGTTCCATAATTTGGCTATGGTGCAAGAGAATAGTGCTTCACCAGCAGAGTTATTGGCTTTAGTGATCTGCAAGTGATTTTTGTTGCTGGATCTTAGTGGTCTGGTGGTGCGATAGGGTTGGAGTAGATTCTGGAGGGATGGGACATTTACTGGATGGTTTACTAGTTTGTGGGCGAGGGAGAGTTGATACCACTGAAGGAGGTGAGGGAGTTCAAGCCAGCCCAGTTCAGCAAGTGAGAGACAGTGGTGACTATGGTAGGATGCCCCTGTAGCAAATTTGGCGATTTTGTTGTAGCAGGTCTCTAGCTTGTTTAGATCGCACTGCCTTAGGTTGGTATATATCAGAGAGACATAAAGTAAGGTGGAGATAAGGTGGGAATTTGCTATTGAAATCTTTGCTGCTTTGGTGAGAAGTTGCTTATTTCTGTATAACGCTCCTAGTATTTTGTGGACTTTTTTATGGTCATGGATATGTGAATGTGAAATTTTAGTTTATTGTCTATTTCCACTCCTAGCAATTTGGTGTGTTCAGTTGGGTATATAGTGGTGTTGTCTTTTGCTGTGATGTTAAAGAGAGAGTTATTTTGAGTATGCTTGGTGGGTTAGAAGATGAGTAGTTTAGTTTTGTTTGGGTTGAGTATTAATTGGGCATCGGATAACCAAGTTTCAACAGAGGAAAAGGCTTCCTGTGTGACTTTTTGCAGTTCGGGTAGTGACTGGGCTGAGCAGATGATGGTTGAGTCATCTGTGTATTTGTTTGGTGGCAGAGGCTAGATTGTTGGTGAAAACAGAGAAGAGTAGGGGTCCAAGTATGGATTCTTGGGGAACCCCTATGGAGACAGGTAGTTGGGGAGATATGTCATTCTGCCATACAACGGATTGTTGGCGGTCAGACAGGTTACTCTGAAACCAGTTGGTGACTGACTGTGAGAAGGATAGGTTATTGAGGACAGAGATAAGTTGTTTGTGTGGGACCAGGTGTAGGAAAGTAGCAGAGAAGAGATAGCCATTGTTTTTATACTGAAGGATAGTGTTAGTAAAGGAGAGTAAGGCAGTGGTGGTGCTATGGTTTGGTTGGAAACCATGCTGAGTGTTGGAAAGGAGGTTGTTAGTAAGGAGGTAGTCTCAGACCTGAGAGTGTTATGCATCTGTCTAGTATTTTGGGGAGTGGAGAGAGAATAGCTATGGGGCGGTAATTGGTTAGTTCTGTGGAGGGTCCGCCTTTGTGGAGGGGAATTATATGTGATACGTTCCACAGTGTGGGAATGTAACTTTCTGACAGAGATCGGTTAATCAAGATGGATACTGGGCAGACCAGAGCATCAGCTGCGATTTGTAGGTATTCACTTGGGAGGTTGTCTGCTGCTAATTTGGTGGGCTTAAGTTTAGTTAAGAGTTTTTTTTTATGTTGGAGGTAGGTACAGGAGAAAAAGAGAAGGCAGTGGGGAGATTACTAGTTGAAGGTGTGGGTTGGAGGTGAGGGGGGTTGTGTTGTTTAGCTAGTGATAGTATGGTTTGTGTGAAGTGTGTGTTGAATGAGGTAGCAATATTTTGATTGAGGGATGTTAGGGGGAGGGGTACTGACTTTACCTGGGTGGAGTTTATGGAGGACCAGAATTGTTTGGGGCTGTGTTGGGAGGAGTCTAGGGCAGACTGGTAGTATTGGAATTTGTCCTGTTTTATTAGCTTTTTGACTCTATTGCGTAGTTCTAGGAAATTTTGTCTAGTTGAGGGGGTTTTGGTTTTGCGCCTTTGCCTCTTTGTTACATAGTGTTTGAAATTACCATGATTTTGTTCATTTTTGTTTTGTTTCCAGGTTGACCAGACTAGGTCCCTGTGCTTCATCAGGTGTTTACATTCCTTAGAGAGCCATAGTGCTGAGTTCTGTTTGATTCTTTTCATACAAATGGGAGCTGCTAGGGTATTAAGTATGTGAAGGAAGGTGTTATTAAAGTATAGTACAGCATCATTAAGGGGTAGTTTGGGAGCTGGTGTATTAAGTATGTGAAGGAGGGTGTTATTAAAGGATAGTACAGCATCATTAAGGGGTAGTTGTTTAAGGGGTGTCCAGTCTATTTCATGTAGGAGATTGTTGAATTTTATGCCGACAAAAATTAGTTCAGTTCCTAACTGATTTTATAGTGTTGCTCTTAGGTGCTGGAAGTTTGTTCTAAGGGAATTAGCTGGATGTGACAAGATAAGATCTGAGGCGGTAAGAGCTAAGTGGCAGATGCAGTCATGTTGTGGATAGGAGAGCTGTTTTTGTGATCCCCTAATTCATGTTCCATCCATATTTGTGTATGATGTACTAACTGAACACGCCCCTATATACCACCATAGAATATATTTGAAATATGAAAAACTCATCTTGTCAAACTGCATCCCACCCATCCCATTGCCAAGAATACTGCAGTGAGCAGTGGCTGCAGTATTAAAATCCTGTATGAAACTATTTTGAAAAACAAGTCCTTCAGAACATTTTGCATGACAAGCCACCCCCAAGCATGTTTTTCAGGAGGGAAAAACCCCAGCACCTTCTGAACCCACTTGGCTTAGTTATAACCATTCCAAGATTACATAACCGCAGGGAATCATCATCAATTCCCTTTTCCCATTTTCTACATGGGGTCAGGGTGATGTGTCGGCTGTTGACATCACTCTTGATTCAATGCCACTCTCATACCTTATTCAATAGTCACAGGTCTTCTCTCAAACGATCTTTCCATCTCTTTACTAGACACACTTGTTTCTTCTTAACATTTTCTTATTGGTTCTAAATCTTCTTCACTAGATTGTTTTCTGCACATGTGTCTGAACTACTGTAATTTGTTCCCTTTGACCCTCTCAACACTAGGCTTTTGCTCTGATGACCTCGTTTCTTTCTCTGTCCCACAATGTGGATCTTGTCACCAGTCTCAAGCACTTCATCTCTCATCACCTCTAGCTTCCTCAATTGCTTTGCCTTCATTGCACAGGTTTTTGTACCATCTAGTAGTACTAGAACACCACTGTTTTGTACACCTTACTTTTCAGCTCTGGCATTCTTCTATCATGTACTGCACCTGAAACTCTGCCTGTTTGCTGCAGCCCCTCTGGTTCGAGCTTTGAGCTCCTCATTCTGATTTCCCTGCTCTTCCACCACCCCTCCCAGATAGTTGATGCTGGTTATTTTCTCTTCTGTTTTCATCATCTTCTGATTTCCACCATTTGCTGCAGTTACAAATGTCTGTTTCATTCCATGTTGTTCGGTTTTGCATTCCATTTCCCTATCATTTGCTGAAATTCCTGTTCCGAGTCTGCCTGTAATGCCACATTATCTGCATAGAGCAGCTTTGTTGATCTGTCCCCTCTGACCTGTTTGAGAATGTAGTCCATCACCAGTATGAACAACAGTGGGCTCAGAAATGAGCCATGATGCACACACACACTGTGTCTGAATACTGTTTATACTTGTGTCATTGGGTCCTTGTACATAGTGTGCACTAATTCTACCAATGTTTTTGGGACTTCATAGCATCGCAGGGCTATCCAAATCTGGTTTCTTTACATGTTGTCATATGCTTTCTCCCAGTCTAGGAATGCTTAACTTCTTCTCAGTTATCTGTCTCAGTGCAAACATTGGGTTAGGTCAATTGTGCTGCATCTTGATCTGACTGTGGCTCATCTCCCAGATTTTTTTCTATTATTCTGAGTATTCATTTATCAGTCACCTTCTCCAAACCTTTCATGCAGTGTGACAGAAGGTTGATATCTCTACACTGGCCAGAGTTGTGGATATTCCCCTTTGTTCTTGTACACTGGCACTAGAATGCTTATTTTCCAGCCATTGGGATTAACCTTTCTTTCCATTGTGCCATGAGTACTCTCAGGAGCCATTTTTCCCTTAAACTCACCTAGCATCTTGATCATATCTGCTGTGACCTCATCAGAACATACTGCTTTCCCTGATTTAGGTTTCCGTAGTGCTGTTCTTACTTCTGCTAGGGTGGGCTCCTGTTCTTCTTTCATTGTTGACTGTGTCTGGGGGAGTTCATTCAGAAGCTACTGAAAGTATTTACTCTATCTAACTTTGATGTCTTGTAGACAGGTTGTTCCTGGCATCCCTTATGAAGGGTGTCTGACTGTCTTCTTTATCTTTCTGTCAATGCCTTGCAACCTGATAGTTTCTTTGTGCCATCTGCTGAGCCCCTTTCTCTGATGCCTTGTCCTTTGCTATTGCAACTGCTATCTTAACAGTCTTTGTAAGCTAGTATTCTTTCTTAGCCTGGTCTGTGTTTTCTCTCTCCCACTTTTTCTCTAACTATTCCTATTTCCTCTTCTTCCTGAGGTGCTATAGCCCTGAGTATTTCCCTGAGCTTTTGGACTTTCTCTCCAGTCAAATTCTAGGCACTCCGGCTAGTCTCTGTTGACCTTAGAGCCTTCTCTGACCACTGCTCACTTCTTATTGTAGCAACTAGTGGCTTATAGGTTCCTAGGAGATTACTAGGTAGACGGCTTAAGAGCCCTTACAGGCCTAGCCAATATAATCCAATTTTACCCCAATATATGGTACCCTAGGGGCAAAAGGATGGCATGGATTGCACCTATGCCTTGAGTATCTTACAGATTGCCCCTGTCCATAAGGGACACAGGCATCACCCCAGGTGTGAATTTGTGATTCCCCATCCATTGATCAAAATTGTATTTGAAGAGGGCCAGGGAAGGGCTTAATGTGAATAGGAAACCTATTCCTAAGAAGGGGCAATCTCTGAGACACACATCTGTCTTTCCAACATGTTTTGTTTGAGTTTCTGACCAAGTTTAGATCCCTAGATTAGGTGACCTTCATGCTGTTTGATTTGTGGATATGTAGCCACTCCATCAGGGCTAGATTTGTGAGTGCCTTGTAGGTCAGGAATAGGTCACCCCTTAATAGTCAGTAGGAGGCAGAGTAAAGGGATAGGGCTTTTAGTCTCTCCACACAGGACATGTTTACAGTCTGTATTTTCATTGTGAGTAACCTCTGAGGTTGTTCCAGCTGCTGTAAGCACCTTGTCAAGTACATGCCAAATGGCTCATTGTACTCAATTATTGGTCTAATGAGGGCTGAGTACAGCGGGACTATAATTTCCTTGGATCTGGATGCCATACCTTTACTCAAAAGTTGTGACACATAGGATGACTTCTTCACCACTGTGGACACATGGCAGTCAAAGTACAGGCTACTGCCTGTCTGTGTACCTAGATCTCTCACCTCTGAGTCTACTGTTAGGGATGTGCTGTTGATCTTGTAATTTGCAAGGGCATTTGCCTTCCCAAAGGGTATGATGATTCATTTTTTCACAGTAATTTTAGGCTGTGGTTCTGGCACCAATCATTTGTGTGATCTAGACCCTCTTGAAGGGAATCTGCATCACTGGAGGATTCAATGATTGCCCTCAGCTTGCAGTCTTCAGCAAACTTTGTCATCCAGAGGCCTTCAACATTCACCTTGACTTCAGAGAAGTATATTCTGAGCAAGAGTAGTTCCATTACTGAGCCCTGTGGCATACCCCTAGTGACTGACCTCTTACTGGATCTGGATTAACCCACTTTAACCACATGTCCTGTCCATGCGCCAGTTGACTAGCCATCTGGTGATGTACGGATTTTTGGCCACTTTTGTAAGTTTATTTATAATATCTGAGTGGGGAATTCTGTCAAATGTCTTAGACAGGTTGAGGTAGACAGTATGTACTATTTTTCCCCTCATCCATGGCCTTAGTGACTTTCTTAAAGAAATCCACCAGATTCTGTAGGCATTACCTGCCCTTGACAAAGCCGAAATTGGTCAGGTCCAGTGTTTGGAGGGTTCCTATGTCATTATATATCAGGTCCATGATTATTCTTTCCATGGCCTTACATATAAGACTAGTCATGTTTGTGTGTATTTAATTTCTTGGGTCAGTAGATGGTCCCCTTTTGTGCAGAGGGATGACTGTTGCTGTCCTCCACTCTATCAGGTTCAAAGCCAGTCCAGAGGTTGTGGTTAAATAGAGATGCTAATGGACATAAGTCCTGATTTAAGCTGTTTAAAAGGCAACCTGGTATATCGTCAGGTCCCACTAAAGCCATGTTTGTAACTTTAGAGAGCCCAGTGGCAAACTGTTCTTTGGTGATAATTGGTGGTGGAATGTTGAGGCAGAATTGTGGGTGATGGAGAGCTGAAATTTAAGATGAATTAGTTGGCCAGCAGATTTGCTATGTCTTCCAGCTGAGTATAGGTGATGCCATCATCTACAACTAATTCTGTACATTGTTGGGTGTTGCTCTTAAGATTGCAGACATAACTGAAAAATTCCTTATGGTTATCCTTAGCTTTGGAGGCTATTTTTACCACAAAGTCTGCTGATTAGTTTCGTGATTTGCTTGTTTAGAGTAATGAGGAACAAACTAAGAATGCAAACACAGTCCACAAACTGATAAAATTATTGGCAGCTGTTGTGAGACAAGAAGTGACTCCAAATTAATTAAATCACTTTATAACTGCTGAGCAGGAATAACAATCCAAAGAATAGCTTAAAATAACAAAACAACACTCCAAGTGTATTACAGCAACAACGCTCCAAGCAGTATTAAGCGCTTTCGTCAACTGAATGACTTCATCAGAATGAAATACTGCTACTGACAATAGTTTAAATAAAAAACATTAACCAATCATCTCCTAGTTTACTTCACTTCCCTTCAACTCATTATACTATATCACTTAACTATATAACCAATATTTTAAGTGAAAATATTATTAAAACATTATTGAAACATATCTAAAGGTTATAACATGATAAATTATTACATAAAATACATTAAACAATTTTTAAGGATGATTTTCACCCAAATCATAATAAAAACATAGATCTTAGTTTCAACACTGAAGACATAGAAATCCTATCATTCAAACCTGGTGAATGATATGCATCTAGTCTAATTTGCCATTTAAGCTCAACAAACTCTAAGTAATCATCCCCCCCCGTGGTCCCACATCAGCCTGTTCCAATATAAAAAATGTAAAAGAATGACTAGGTTTATTATAAATATGTTTGTATAATGCATTATTTTCATTTGTATGCTTAATATCATATAAATGTTGATATATTCTAGTCCTAAGGGCATTCTTAGTCTTTCCCACATAATAACTTTCACATTGCATACATAACGCCAAATAGACCACTCCCTTGCTATAACAATACATTTTCTTCATATTTGTAGTATACCCAAAATTTTTAAGTTTAATTTTCTCTGTATTCATAACATAAGGGCATAGGGTATATCTTCCACACTTAAAGGTCCCCCTGTTGCATATCATATTTTGTACTTTCAAATAGTCCCTTAAAAGCAGTATCCTTCTTATAAACTACCTTAGGTTTACTACCAACTTTTTCCTGTACATCAAGATTCACCTCAAATATCTTCCAATATTTAGAAATGATATTTCTAATATCTGAAAAATCACAAGGATATGTAAGGGTAAACACTCGTCCAAAATCTATCAATCTATTTTGATTTTGGTTGGTTGATTTTGGTTTTGATTGGAGCTTTTCTCCCCAGGACTCCATTGAAAATGGGTTCTTGAGCCCAATGGACTATCCTGGTTAAACAAATGCAAATAAATAAATAAATACATTTTCCTGGCCTCCAACAGTGACCTGAGCTAATAGGCAGGAAAAGTACCCACTAATTCTCTTATTTTGAACTTCATTGTATATATATCAGTGACAAAAGTTTCAGGGTAGCCTCTCCTACAAAGCATATTTTTCATTACTTCACATTTCCTCAAAAAATCATCAAAATCAGAGACCATTCTAGCCAGTCTCACATACTGACCCTTAACAAGGGCCTTCTTTTGGTGCAATGGGTGTGCACTTGTAAAATGTAACAATGAATTAGAATATGTTGGTTTTCTATATAATTGAGAAATGAAACAATTATTAATATAGTCCTTTCTAATAGTAACATCCAAAAAATTAACAAAGTCCAAGTCCTTATTAATGGTAAATTTAAGAAAACCAGTTGTATCATTAATATAGGTGAAGAACTTTTCCAAGTCTTCCTCACTACCATTCCAGAAAAGGACAACATCATCAAGGTATCGCCCATACAATACCCATGAAGCCCTAAATTCTGAATTAAATACAAACAGGTCTTCCCATTGTGCCAAGACAATGTTTGCAAAAACAGAAGCACAGCACGCACCCATTGCAACCCCTTGTTTTTGTTTAAAAAGATGTCCTTCAAAGGTGACAAAATTGTTATCCAAAACAATTTCCATGCATGAGCGAATGTTTAAGATAGTCTCATGATTAAGTGTAGGATTAATACATAAATAATCATAAAACCATTCAAGGCCAATTTGATGCGGTATGACCAAAAATAGGTCACACACATCAATAGTAGCCAGAATAAGGTTCTTATTGAACATATTATGTTGAATTCTTTGTAAGAAAGTCCCATGAATCTTGTATCACTGTACTATGGCTATTTAGTACATTTTTAACCTTACTATCAATACATTTAGCAAGACTATAGGTTTTTGAGGCCTTGGCATCCACAATCGGTCGTAAGGGTGGATTAGAAATGGATTTATGTATTTTCTATATACCAAAACTTGTCGGTGTTCTAGGATGTACTGTTAACAGATAATTATAAGTCTCTATAGAAATTTGCCCATTAAGTAATAACTGTTCCAATTCTAGATCTATATTACGGTAGGCTATATTCATTTCATTACGAGAGACTTCCAGGTATACCTCACTATACAATATTTCAAACATTTTACTGTTGTAATCATTCACATTCATTATAACCAAGCCCCCACCTTTATCTGGCTTCATTAACCTAATGTCACGCTGTTCAAGAATAGCCTTAAGCAAAATAACCTCCTTGCTTTCAAGATTGTAACTTTCAGTTCTATTGTTCTTTAATAATTTCCTAATGTCAATTTCACATAAGTTTTCAAACAATTGTACTAAGGGGTGAGACGGGGGGTGAAAAAGTACTGGGTCTCCGAAAATTCAAATGCTCAATATTCATATTCATATTATAATCTTGAAAATATAATGCTAAATTCAATTTTCTTGTGAAAAGCTTTAATTGCAAAATAGAGTCAACTAATCTCCCCTTTTTTAATGGTACAAAATTCAGACCGTTTGATAGTAAATCTGCCCATTCAGTATCTACTCGGGCCTGACTGTAATTATAAATACTAAAGTCACCTAAATTGTTGTGCACCACATTACATTCACTATACTCCCCATTAGTACCATTTTCAACATTTATCTCTGGTATGGACCCCATCTCCCCCTCCACGTGCCACCCCGTGGGTTGTTCCCATAGTTGTAGTACTCCTGCCTCCCCTTTCTCTGATTCAACAACCTCTCTGATCTCCTTAAAGGAGGTTGTTCTAAAGGGAATTCAGACTCAACATTTTCTTGTTCGTATATATCTGTATCATGCCTTTCTGTAGGCGTTACATTACTATTCCTATTCTGATTCTGCTGCCCCCTTGGTGGTTCAGGGTAAGCCTTGCCCTCTTCATATTCTAATTTATCCCTTAATAACTTCCTTTCTTTTCTGTTTTTTAATTCTAACAGTTCAATATTTACATTGTTGAATGCAACATTAAACTCGTTTCTTTTTAAGTCAAACAATAAGTCATTCTTTATACTTAACTCCACCTGATTAATATCCCTTAATAGCAAGGACATTTTCCTATTATTGTCCGCTATTAATATTTGTAACAGTTCACATCCTTGCCTGTTAAAGAACTGAACCAGTTCTTTATGAAGATGCAAGTCTTTCTGAAGGCCAGCGGGGTATTTCCATAAGCGTAGTCCCTTTGGCACCCGCTCACGTTTAATACATTCAGTTAAATACTCGTTTTCAAGCTGCAGCTTTTTGTACTTAGATAACAATCCTTTAAAGTTATATAATTGCTGGTCTAATATTCCTTGATTCCCGACGTTGTTATTCTGAGTTTGGTTAAACCCAAACTCCGTTTTTAGCCAGTTCTCAACCGAAACATTAAGCTCTCTTCCCTGGCGTACCACATTGACGTTCTGCATCTGTTGACCACGATTGGAGCAGCTTATGTCAGGCCCGCCCACTTCCGCATCACTGTGGCAACCCGTTCTTTGACCAGGAGTAATAAAAGATGAATTAAAAGTTGATGGCTGCGTATTCAGTGGCGCTCTTTGCATAGAATCACTCATAAGTTTATCCACCACCCTTGAAATCTCAGCAACCGTTGATGCTAAGGTAGATACAGACTGAAGAATTGCCTGCATGTCAACGTTGCTAGTGCCACACAACTGCTCACCTTCTTCCATAACAACAAACTAAGAATGCAAACACAGTCCACAAACTGATAGAATTACTGGCAGCTGTTGTGAGACAAGAAGCGACTCCAAATTAATTAAATCACTTTATAACTGCTGAGCAGGAATAACAATCCAAAAATAGCTTAAAATAACAAAACAACACTCCAAGTGTATTACAGCAACAACACTCCAAGCAGTATTAAGCGCTTTCGTCAACTGAATGACTTCATCAGAATGAAATACTGCTACTGACAATAGTTTTAAATAAAAAAACATTAACCAATCATCTCCTAGTTTACATCACTTCCCTTCCCTATTTTTTGGATTGTTATTCCTGCTCAGCAGTTATAAAGTGATTTAATTAATTTAGAGTTGCTTCTTGTCTCACAACAGCTGCCAGTAATTCTATCAGTAATGAGGAACATTTTGCTCTGTTGTGCACATTCCCACTTGCTTCTCAACAGGATTTTTTTCTTTTGGTGTAAAATGTATTTATACCAGAGTGGCTTGTTTTCATGGCTTGACCTGGATTTATTTCATTCTGGGACTTCTTCTATGCAGTTGTTTATATGGTCATACAGGGCTTTCATGTACTCCTCTGCATAGGGATCTGTGTTTTCTGGATTTGGGGGAGCTTGGAAACTAGCTATGCCATCCCTTAATAGGAGGTAATTTACCTTAGTTTCTTAAAGGTTTTGTGGGTAGGTGGGGTACTAGTTTTACATATATTTCAACAAAGACCACTTTGTGATCTGATCTTACCAGTGAGGACATCACACTGGGGGGGGGGGGGGGTCCAGCACTCTCACATATTTGTGAGTACCAGATTAAGGATATTTTTTTCCATAGAGGGAGTGCAGACAGGCTGCTCCAGGGCATTTGAATTTACAAAGTCAAGAAATCTTTGGGTCCACATGTCAGTGATTGTGTATGCCTCCCAGTTAATGGAGGGGTAGTTAAAATCACCCATGAGTATGGTATTGAGATGGATGGTGAGTGATTCTACTAACTTCAGGTATGATGTATTTGTTTCCTGGTTCATGCTGGGAGACAAGTAGCTAGCAAGAATATGGCAGTGGATTTTTCCCATGGTTAGTTCGACATGGAATAGCTCAAACATGAAATATTGTTTGACCAGCCTTGAGTTATGCTTATCCTTTATGTAGAAAGATACACCTCTGCTGTGGGCCAACTGTTTCACTGGGGATGAATTTGCAATCACTGTTTCTACCCCAATGCCCTTTCCTTTCTACAAGGAGGTCTACCCGAGTTGCCTTTTGACCACTCTTGTGTGTGATCTTGTGACTGCCTTTCTTGCTGAACCAATTGTTGGTCCCCATCAAGCAATTTGCCAGACAGAAGTTTAGAATGGCCTCTCTTTATTCCTGTTGCCTCATCCATGTGGACCTTGGCAGTCCTCATATCTTGTTCTGTTTGTCCCAATGTGTACATTCATGTCCCTAGTTATAAACACACAGGGGAAAGGGAGTACAAGTATTTTGACTTCCTTGAGGCTCTGCAACCTTGAAATTAGTGGAGTTTGGGGTTTAAAGGAGAGCATGCCACCCTGGTAAAGCATTACATGTGTGCTTATTCAGTGTGTCCCAGGGACCACAGCCTTTCTCCTTCATGGCTATAAGCATTTTAAAGTGAGCCTCTGTTGGTGTGGTGCTTTCAGATCAGTAAGGTAGAGTTCTAGAAGATGTTTCACTTACACCCTTCATGTGCTTCTTGTGTTGGTAAATGAGCTGGCAGCACAAACTGAAAGGAGAGGGACTGCAAAACGCATGTTAATTAGAATTCATACAGATTACTTACACAGGCCAAGGTCTAAGTTTTTTCTGAGCAGTTAAGTAAGATTGTATGGGCAACACAGAGGCATGAAACAAAGGTTGTTTAAGTATCAGAAGTAATATGTAGACAGGTAAGGTTTCCCAATTAATCCCATATATTAGATTAACTTTGATGGAAAGAACAAGTTAAAAGTCCTCTAGGTCCGGTCACAAAGGTTATGCTCCGTAGCAACTGCATTATTAGTGTTCTAGTTTGTACATTCTTTGCTTGCAGAAGTCTTATTTGTACTTGTCATTACAAATCAGTGTGACAACAGTAATTACCAAACCATTTGCTACATATAATTACTCAGATAATTTACAAGTCAATTGAGTGCTAAATACTCAGCCTAAATAAAGCTGTTTATTAACGCCATATTACATAATGTCTTAGCATGGAATCTTAGCCCAAATGGGATTTTATAGAAGCAAGCCAGCTCCTGTGGTTTCTTATTTAAGTTTTCATAAAGACTATGGGCCCTGTGACCCTTATAAAAGTATGCTAAATATAACAGCTTTTGATACAATTAGGATCATGCCTGTTGCACTGTCAAGCCCACAAGCTGCTGTTAGCCCCTTTCAGAGGAATGTAGATAAACATAATTTGTTTTATGGAATAAGATCTGGTAAGTATTTCATTAGTTTTTCCCCAGAAGGTCTGATTGTCTTTTTTCTGTTTCTTAGACTGGCCATTTCAAACAATTTTTCTTTTCCAGTACTGAAAACATATGCTTTTCAGAAACATGTAGTTTTCAGGGTTGCTACACTTGCAGACAGGGAGCCTTATTTATAAAAGTAGTGCACAATATGTGCAACTCCAAAAATCCTGGCAGCAATCCTGAGTAGGATTATTTTAGATATGCTAAAATAGCTGCCACTACTTGTTCAAACAAGCAGCCAGTGTGTTAAGCTGTCAAGTGGAAAGAGAAGCTTCAGGATTGTTTTACACATCTTAGAAGGAGATGCTTGCATAGAACTGATAAATACCTTAGTAGTGTTCATTTATTCATTCTGACACCTTATTAATCCAGGGTTGCAGGAATCTATCTTAGCACCAAAGACAGAGAAACTAGTCCTGGATATTCTACTGCAGGATACACACACAGTTACTCATATGCAACATACATAGCTAAAGGTGGTTCTGAGGATCACTGTTTTACCCACAACATATCTTAGCACTGAAGAAGGAAACCAGGGCACCCAGAAGAAAGCTACGTAGGCACAACGAGGACTTGGACACTACACAGAAGGTGCCCAAGCCAGAAAATGAAATGGAAACCAAATTTTGTGGCCTGTGATCATATATTCTAATTCTAATTTTTAAAACAGGGAATCATTGTCAAAATCACAAGCAGAGTCCCATTTACAATGAATGCAGCTATCAATTTTCAGTAGGTTTGAACTTCTAAAGATTTACTTTTTACAATCTGTGATTGTATTCATGGGCGGCCATGGTGGTGCAGCGGTTGGCATTGCTGCCTCACAGCAAGAGGTTCTCTGGTTTGATCCTCGGCTGGGGTGCTTTTTGTGCGGAGTCTGCATGTCCTCCCTGTGGTTGCGTGGATTTCCTCTGGGTGCTGCGGTTTCCTCCCACATCCCAAAGACATGCTGTAGGTGGAGTGGACACTCTAAATTGGCCCTAGGTGTGAGTGCGTACATGTGCCTTCTGTGGAAGGTTGGGCGCCAGGCTGGCAAGCCGACACCGTAAAAACTCCACTGCCAATCATGAGCAGACTGGTGATCAGCTGTGGCGACCCCTAACCAGGAAAAGCCGAAAGTAGAAGAAGAAGAAGAAGCTGTGATTGTATTCATACAAGTTCAGTAAATCCTGTTTTATGCAGAGTTCCAGGTAAAGTCTTGTTTGCCTGTTTTTGCATGCTGAATTAAAAAAAAAGCATTGCAGAAGAGTGTGTTTATTGGTCTTAAGATTTTGGCTTATTTTAAGCATAGCACTCAAGTAATAGTAAGGGATCAGACATTCAATAACCAGTTAAACAAGGAAAAGTCAGCTCTGTACCCTACATATGGAGGACTGAATCATGTGGCATGTTGGATTGGTTTCCTGCAAAAATCAGCTGCAACACCCAGGAAAAAGCAGTTTGTATATAATTTTTAAAATTTCACAGTGAGTTGCAGTTTACCATTCATCAGCAGTGTAGTCCATGCATTTTTGGGGACACTAAGCTTTTTGACCTACAGCAGCTGCCATCTAACTTTTCATGGCTTGTCATACTGATGTGACCTTTCATTAGTTGTGGGCTAGGTGGGGCCACCACTCCCCTTTCTGGAGATGAATGGATACATAGCTGAGTAGAGAGGGAAAACCATTTTCACAAAGGTCTAGGAGATGACGTCAGGTGTATCCACTGCTTTGAAGGTCTCTGTGGCCTAATATATTGATGTATTATTAAAAAATATATGTATGTGTTGTTTTTGTGGCATACAGTGTGGCATTCGTTTTTTTTTTGTGTACTTAACATATGCCATTTGTAGTTTCTTGAGTTAACATGTTGAGGCGGCTTTTGCTCGCAGACTAAGTAGGCATATATGCTGCCTTACACAAACCAAAGTGCAAGTGCTGATCCTGCTGAATATATGTGATGGTTAATACTGATTCCAGTGGTCTCTACCTGGGGTCCCCACTGCTATGATTAACTCAACACCCTTTCTCAAAGAGAGAAAGAGAGAGGGCAATCTGCCAGTATTTAATTCCCCCCACCATACCTTTCGGGCACCTGAGCTGCTAGCTGAACCTGGTTGCTTGTACTGCAGAAGACAGCTGTCGGCCTGCTCCTTTCAGCTGTCTCTCTACTCGGGTATTACCTACTAAAGCTACTGCAGGTAATGTGTAATTTTCCTGTCACTAAAAAGACTGAGGTGTCTTGAATTTTGCTGCCTGTACAGTATGTATTTAGTATATATATTGCTAGCTTTAACAGTGACTAATTCAGTCATTGGCTGCCTCATGTATTTTATACCCTTGTAATGGAAAGTAGAAAAGTGAGAGCATAACAACAGTAAGTTATAGCAGGCTTGGCGATACTATTACACTGAATGGAAAGGCAACCTTCCAGAATCAGCTTTTTAAACAATAGTGTTAGATAAATGATGTTCCATTGGCTTGTTAATAGTGAAACTTTATGTCCAGACATTGGCCCACTGATGTAGAGGCATAGTATAGCATAGCCAGTATCCTGTTTTGATTAGAGGCCTGACAGTTTGATAGCCTACCATAGAGAGGTAAAAACTAAAGTACTCAGTCTGCATGTTTGTCATAAGATGAGGATTTGGGGACCTTCCTGTATGCAAACAAGTTCAGAGATGTGAGGGAAAGTTAAACCATGTTAACACTAGCATTGAGTCCTGTTAGTAACAGCTTGCATTTCATTGCTGGAACCTGTGTTCTGAGAGACTGCTTTTCAATCTATCTGGAAATATACAGAGCTAAGTATATTTTTTTGGTTTTAGAGTTTGTACTGTTAATTGTTGCTTTTGTTTTTCAGATCTTTGCTGAAAGTGTTTTTTTCTCACCCACCCTCCTATTTCTGGCTCGTAGTTTAAATTTGGTTGCTTTTGCAGTTGCCCGCCCCACGGTAGATTTGATCTGAGACACTCCCCCAGTCCCATCTCTTTACCACATTTTACCTAATAAACTCCTTCTGCACTTGCTTTTAGTCCTTTTTAATTTAATTGCATTTTTTTAAACTGTGTTTGGTCTAATATTGCTACATACTCAAGTGTGCTAGCTTGCACTGCGTGTAAATTGTTTTTACTGCTGTTGTAGCTACTTTTCTGTAACAAAAAAAAAAAATACTGTAAGCCTGTTTCCTACCTTTCCTGTAACTAGTGTAGTCCAGATACAGATTCTCTGTATCCAGGACTGTATGTAAGCTTCTGAGCCCCCCAAGCCTTTCTGTGTTGAAGGGAAGCCTTCTAGCTTATCAGTGTGAGTGGTAAGCACTAGATAACCTGTCTACCACACAAGGAGTAGTTCTGGCCCAGAAATTGTAGTTACTGGCCATTTGGGCAATCTTTTCCATCTCTCTCAACTTTCTGATTTGAAAGCCTGCATTTGCACTTGTTTCTGTCCTGTAACTCGTCTAGTGCAGATACAGATTCTTAGTTTTAGCACTTAAATTTGCTTATTCATGTTCAGCACTTGTTCAGAACTTGTAAGCACTAAATAAGCTACTAATTACTATAGCACTCAACCTTCCTCATTACCTAGAGGAAAACAGTTTTTGTACTTACTTTTCTCACTTGCTCAGAGAAAAACAGCTCTTGTACTCACTTTCCTCACTTATCTAGAGGAAAGTAGTTTTTTATTCAGGCATGTCCAAGGGTCAGCTCTCAGTGTTCTCTCCTGTCTATCTGATGTATCTGGGCATCTTGAGGCAATGTAGAAATTGCCTCATGTACACAGACGACCCTCTCCTCCTACCACCCAACACTACAACCTTTGAGAGATGCACTTTTCTAGCCAAACTGGAGGTAAAGCACTCTCCAACCAAGACTGAACTTGTCAGTCAAGAGGAGAAGGTAAACATTTGCACCACACCACACTCATCACATAGTCTCACTAAATCTACATCACCAAAATCCACACATAGTAACACAAAAACATTCGCGGAGGCTCTCAATAATAATCTGTCTAAGCAACAGAGACCTCCAAGGCAGAAACGCAAGCAACCTCCATCCCCCAACACAACCCAAATGACACATAGCCCACAGACTCAGTGTGCCACTCAACCACAGCCAATAAGTCAAAACAACATACCCAATACAATAGTCATAGGTGACTCTATAGTCAGGCAGACTGATGTCCCACTCACCAGGCTAAACAAGGAGAAGGTTACTGTCATCTGCCTGTTGAGTTCCAGGATCCACCACATAACCCACGCACTCTGTTCACTCCACAAGTACAAATATGACTCTGTCATTGTCCATGTTGGTGTGAATGACCTGAGACGTACCTTCCTGGACTACATGAAAAGAGACATGGAAGAGCTCTCCAATCTTGTAGCCCAGGCAGGTATGACCCTAGCCCTGAGTAACATTCTGCCATCGCCCAGAATGATACCGCAGTACAAGGACAAAATGATTGACTTCAACAATTGGCTAAGCTTCTGGTGTCATTCTAAGGGGATCCAGTATCAGTCTGCTTGGGATGACATGGTCGACAGACCACGATGCTTTGCCAGAGATGGCCTGCACCTGTCGCCCCTGGGATTCCGGATACTGGCTAAGGCTCTTGCCTCCCCTTATAGTGCCTTTTTTAGGCAAGATTCAAATGACAAGTTCACCACCATAACAGGAACAGGCAAGCAGAAACTGAGGGTAATGCTACTCAATGCTAGAAGTCTAAATCTCAAAATGCACTCACTCGAGGCACTCCTTAAAATGGAGAACATCAGTGTCTGTGCAGTGACTGAGACCTGGTTCAAGGCTCCAGAGAGCACCCGTGCACTACCAGGCTATAACTCATACCACACTTTTCGGCCATGTAACCTGGAACGAAACACCAAAGTTGGAGGTGTGTCCATATTCATTAAGGATATCCACACCTCCAGGCTAGTTGCTCAGTATAATGCATCTGAGGTTATCCAAGAGCAACTAACTCTGGGCAAAACTGCAATCCAAATTGTAGCTTGCTTCAGATCCCCCACCATACCCCAGGATTCCCACTCCTCTTTTCTTGATGTACTGGAAAATATTAGGGTTCAACCAAACACCCTAATAATGGGCAACTTCAACTACCCCACCATTACCTGGGAAAACTACTCATGTACCAACTCCTTAGCTCAACACTTTCTGGAATTCATAAACTCCAATGCCTGGGATCAACTTATCCACACCCCCACCAGGGGCGACAATATCCTAGACTAGTCATTACCAACATGAGTGACCTGTGTTCCACACCTGAAGTCAACTCCTCGTTGGTCTGATCCCGGCCATAAACTAATCACCCTTGATATCCACATCCCACCCCCACCCCCACCCCCCATTAAGGAAACCATGGTAAAACATTTCTCCAAAGCCAACTTCATGCTTCTTAAGGCAGAAGTAGTGAACTTCATGACACCCATGCAGATGGACAATACAGTTACAACTGCTGAATCCTACACAAATGCACTCTATAAGCACTTACACGAGTGCATGGATCATGCTATTCCAAACAGAACCAAGATGCTATCCTCCAAAAAAAGGAAGCCAATCTGGTGGTCCCCTGCCATAAACAAACTGTACAACAGAAGGAAGAAACTGTTGCAAAAGAGAGTAAAATCCCATGAGTGGAGGAGCTCCCTGGTCAGCCTCAGTAAGAAGCTGAGATCCCTTATAAAATCCTCCAAAGCTAGCTACGAAAACAAAATCACCACTAATTCTAAGGACAACCACAAAGCATTCTATGGCTATGTCAAGAATCTCGATGGCAACACCCAGATCTGCTCTGAGTTACAGCACAACAGCATGAAAATTACAGAACCAACTGATATTGCCAACATCCTGGCAGATAGGTTCAGTGCTAACTTTACCCCCCCCTTACCCCCTAAAGGGCCCATATCTGTACAAGAAGAATACAGAGTCCCTGTAATCACAACTACGCAGGTAAAAGCTGCACTCTCAAAAGCCAAAAACACAGCATCCATGGGATCAGACAACATCCCAGGCTGCGTTTTACAAGAACTTCAGAACAAACTAGCTCCCCACCTAAGCACCATGTTCAATAATAGCCTCACATCAGGCTTTGTGCCCACTGAATGGTACACAGCAACAGTTATCCCACTCCACAAAGGGGGAGCCACCACTGATCCTGGGAACTATTGCTCTATTAGCCTGATGAGCCTGGTCTGCAAGGCCATGGAACGTATCATCATGGAACTCATAAACAAAGACATTGGTAACCTCCAAACTCTGGATCCCACCCAGTTCAGGTTTGTGAAAGGCAGATTATGCCTCCTGAACCTGATCGACTTCTTTGAGGCAGTCACACAGCCGTAGATGAGGGTAAGGTGGTTCACACAGCCTATCTTGACCTCACCAAGGCTTTCGACACCATCCCCCATTCTGGAATTATAACTAAACTCACTAAACTAGGTATAAATCCCCACATCACAAGATGGGTTACCAACTGGCTCACTGATAGAACCCACACTGTAAAAATTGCAGACTCCAAATCTAACCTCAAACCAGTGATAAGTGCAGTACCACAGGGTTCAGGGATCTTTCCTGTTTGGTATCTACTTCTCTGAAGTACAGGCTAACACAGAAGGCCTCTGGCTAATGAAGTTCATAGATGACTGCAAACTAGGAGCCATAGTCAAGTCCCCAAATGATGTGGGCATCCTACAGAAGGGCCACGCTGAGACAGATGCCTGGTGTCATGGCCTCAAGCTCAATGCCAAAAAGTGCAGTGTCATCCCCTTTGGTAAAAACTCTGTACTCATGAGCTACCACATAGGTAGCAATCTACTTAACACCGAATGTGTGATAAGAGACCTTGGGACCCAGGTGGACTGTAGTCTCTCCTTTGATAGTCACATTGCCACAGTAGTCAGGAAGTCCTTCTACGTGGCACACCTCATCATAAAAGGGTTCTTATCCAGGAAAAAAGAGGTCATTGTTCCCCTCTACTTGACACTCATTAGATCCATTATAGAGTACAATGCCTTTTTTGGAATGTACCTCACAAGACATCTGCAGCAGCTGGAAAGGCCACAGAAGAACCTCACAAAGAGGATTACTGGCCTCAAACAAATGCCCTACACTGACAGTCTCAAAAAACTCCAGCTTTACTCCATAGCATATCTCCTACTCCGAGGTGATCTCTGCCTAACAGCTATGTCAAACCCAGAGCTGTTGGACATGCTACACATAAAGAAATCCCAATCCCTCCGAGCTACACACTATAGGGACCTAAACCTTGTCACCACAATAAACAGGACATGCTGGAGGGATAGATTCCTGTCCCAGAGACTTCCCATACTCTGGAACAGGCTACCCATCTATGTCAAGCAAAGTTCTTCATTAGCACTGTTTAAGAAAAATCTTGATGAGTGGATGGGCACCCAGGGGATCACTTCTGTGTCTCTGCTCGATAGTGGCACAAGAAAATAACTTTCTTGGGTGGCATAAGCCAGGGAACCTTGTTGGCTAGGCTTATGTAGGCCCTTGGGCCGATAGCCTGGTACCTACCTATGAACGTAGGAATCATCTTTTTGCATTAGCAGGAAATGAGGCTGTTTGTGGTTGATGTTCCCTGTGGGAAGAAAAGTGGCAGGTCTGCTAAAGAGGAACAACCATTGGAATAACTGACTGGGCTGGCAGGATAAAAAGATATGGCCAGGCTTGTAAGAGAGGAATTGCTGTTTTTTGAGGGGGATTACTATGACAAAGCTGAAACTAAGTTATGGCAAACAAAATAATACAAGGGGATAACTGATGTGAGCTGGAAGGCTAGAAATTAGTTAAATGCAGTGATAAAAAGTAGCAGCAGAGCAAATAATTAAGTGGATGTGCTGCTTCCATGATGTAAGCATGAAGTTACCCTTTGCCATCATCAGTGGTTATGATTTCTTGCCATATGGCAAAATTTAGTTGCAAAAAAAGTCTGCTGACTCATGACCTTGTCATTCTGCCCATTGGTGGTCACTTTTTTCACCCTGTTGCCATCAAAGTACACCTTTTCTTGAGTTTATGACCTCTTCACCTTTGGTGAGCGAGTTAACAGCCTGTTTTTCTCTTCTCACAAGAGTGTATTAGACTATTTATTACTAAGGTAGAACAATTTTAATATGTAAGGTTATTAAGGTGGAGCAGTTTTAATATACAGGGCTAGATACCACTGTTGCAGTTGCCAATCCATTCCTCACTTACTAGTGAGCTGCTTTTTCTTGTTAGGTCTCAACCTTCTAGCAGTCCACCATGCACTGCAAACTGTTGGGGACCAGTTAGGATTTCTTTAAGAAAGGGTAAAGTTTTGACAAAAATTAAACAAACAAGAATCCAACTAATAACCACACCAGAAATATGAAAGAAACAGCAAAAGTCCACATAAGACACCACAGATTCATTACAGACAGTTAACTGCTTGAAATTTGAAATTAAATGCAACAGCTCCCCCTGGGTTGAATGAAGCCTGTTCAATTAGCCCTTTTAGTATGTTTAGTAGTTTTTTTATCTTTTTTAAAGTTGGTGTTATATAAACATACATTTAATATCTAATAAATTAAGGAGCTGTTGTTCTAATATGAATCCATTTATAATTCAGGGGCATACACATCTGTTTTTATACTGTTTTATGTATTTGAGTTTTAGTTTAAGCACTAGGTTCTATATACACAACCTTAAGTGTTTTATTGGTTTATCAAACTGATTGGTTTATTGGATGTCACATGATTAGTTTGAGATGTATTCAAATGGTTTGTGTTTTAATAATGGCAGTTCTGAAGAAGTCCCACTTGGGGTTGAAAGCACTTAACTGTCTGTAATAAATCTTTGGAGTTTCATGTGGACTTTTGCTGTTTCTTCCACATTTCTGGAAGGGTAAAGTTTTGACCGATAAACAGAAGGACAGCTTATAGCATATGGTACCACTGCCATTTTTGTTCTATTTATCACCCATAAGGTACCCTAATGGATCACCCATACATGCAACAGTAGAAAAGCAGCCCCCACACTTTTCTACTGTGCCTTGGTGTAAATTTCTATGAACATTATCCATTATTTTTTTTTCAGGTCAGTATCCACCTTCAAGCAGAAGATTGCAGGGAAGTCGCCGCCCACAGAGAAATTTGCCATCCGAAAGGCTAGAAGGTACAAGGCAGACAACCCAGTGAGGTTACCTGTTCCAGCACTGGTAAGACTTCTTGCTGCATTCAAAATATAACAAAGTTGCATTGCTGGCAAACTGTTACTCATTTTTGAAAACTCTGTGTTATACTAGTTTAGCTGGTTTGGATTCTTCGATTACTACATTTTTTATGAATATTAGATTGTTCTGTAATCCCAGATGTTCATTTTAATTTGATTTTAACTGGTTGTGTGAAGGAGATATCTTCTGTTTTTCTTTTCTTCACACACACACACACACACACACACACACACACACACACACACACACACACACACACACACACACACACATTACAGCCATTTCCTTATTTTGTACACCTCATATATTTGATTGTGATAAAAAAGAATAAACAAATACATGAAAAATGGCCACAGTAATATTCAACTTGCTGCAACAATCACTCCTATACACTTACATACTTTACTCAGGCTTCAGTTATGACGTAATTTCTAATACCACATGATACTTAGAGTCATAGTTCACAACAGTGGAGATGGGCATGAGGTAATGTGTCATCAGCTGTTCAAGCAGCAAACTGAATAATATTTGTATACAGGAAACTGAACTGTGTGAGTTACACAGCTGTGTTTTACGTACCAAATTTTACATCTGCTTCCATGGTAGAATTTAAATCAAAAGGGACAGATATTGATAAGTATCCTTTTCTCTTCTTTATTCTCCTCACCTTCTAAGGAATGTTATTTTTATGTGGCAGACATGCTTCATGGAATGCAGCACTCTGTGAAATCAGCCTGGCTCCTTAGTGTAATTTTAATAACTTTGGAAACCTTGCTGTTAACTTTTTAGCTGCAGACTTGAGCAGCTTACCCGGAAAGTGGAAATATTACTCATATTCATACATAAGATGCATTTGTTTTATTTAGGTTGTAAAGCACAAATAATATTTATAGTGCCTGCTTCCCTCAGTAAAGAAACTGAATATATCACTTTTTCTTTATCACACATCTGCCTGCTGTAGCACTCTCTTCTTTGTTAGTGGAAGCCTGATGCTGTACAGCACATTATGCTAAGCTGAGCCCCACTTAGAGAGATGGTTGTGAAGCAGGATGGTTATTTGGTGTGAATTGATGGTAAAATGGGGCACTGGGTTTAATGCATTCCTTATTTAAGGCTTTTCTTCTGTTTAGGAGATGATGTACATGTGGAATGGGTTTTCGGTGATTGCGAAGCAGAAAGACTTAACTGATGGGATGATGGAGACACTAAAAGAAGCAGAAAATGGTTTGCAAAATTTACCAGGTACAGAAGAGCTGTTTGGTACATTTTTTAATCCATGAAATGCATTTGAAAGTAACTGAGAGCATTCTTGAATGAGTGGTCACTATAGCTGCATCTATATTTTTTTGTAAAGTATCCGAAAGCTTAAATACTTCTGTATTCCCCAGCTGCCTCTAATTTTGCCCTGGCAGCCTTTTATATGATGTGTGAGGATTAGTTTTCCCTGACTCCAACGATCTCATAGATATTAGTAAAATAAAGCAAAAACAGATGTGGGGTATAGGTCGGTACAAAAATAACACCACATAGCAAAAAAGTAAAAATATCAAGTACCACACCAGCAAGGCTGAATGAAGCTAAATCCAAAAAATGTTTTAATAACTCAAAAACAAAAAAACATACAACAGGTGTAAGCGCCTTCTCTATAGTCACACCGCCTCAGACAGAGATAAAATAAGATAACAATTTAAATAACAATATGCAACTAATAAGAAAGACATGTCATACACCTTCTAATTAGATCGCATGTTAAATAAAATAAATCAAAAACCAACATATACATATATATGTACAAAAAGTTATGCATATATACAAAATACATTAAATAAATGAGATTCATAAAAAGATGTATATGAGAATATAAAAAATATATATATATATATATATATATATATATATATATATATATATATATATATATATATATATATATATATATATAGGTCTAGGACACATGCTCGACTAGCATATGTCCGAATCACAAAACATCGAACACACATACACGAAAGCACTTAACATCGAAAAGTGCTTCTGTGTATGTGTAGCTCAAAAAAAAAATCTATGTTTCTGCAGGGGGGCTTAACACACCCCTCTACTTTATTATTATTATCATTCTGAGATCGCACTACAGTGGGGAAAAGGGAATTTTCCCTTACCCACACTGTAGTCCAATCTACGAAACAGGCACACACACACGGAAGCGCTTGTCGATTTTAAGCTCTTTCATGTATGTGTGTTTGATGTTTTGTGATTCGGACATATGCTAGTCGAGCATGTGTCTCCGGATCCCATATAAATATATATATATATATATATATATATATATATATATATATATATATATATATGAGACAAAGGAGCTAAAGCTAACGGTGCAGATTTAATGTTTCAAAGAACGCTCCTTCAAAAATGGTTTAAGGGAAGATACCCCATTAAGTCCAGGGGATCTTTCTGTATTCAATAGCAAAATCCATTTTTGCTCTGCTGTTTCTGTACGATTTAATATATCTCCTCCCCTTAAGCCCAGATATAAAACTTGTAAAATAAAAAAACTTAAATGTATGAGATGAACCATGGTTCATAGTATGTACAGCTAATGCATTGTTCTCCTCCTTGTTCCTAATGTCCCTTTGGTGTTCCAGTATTCTGTCTTTAAGAAACCTATTTGTTTTTCCTATATAAAACTCATAACATATTTGACAAAATGTAAAATAGACAATATTTTCAGTCTTGCAATCTGCATAAAAATCCAAATTATATTAAAACCCAGGATTGGATGGACAAAAGAAGAGCAAGTATAAATATATTTGCAAGCTGAACAATTTTTATATGGCAAAGTACCTATCCTAACAGAACCTTTACCTCCATCATATGTAAGCGATCTGTGGCAAAAATGTTGCTTAAGTGACTTACTATATCTAAAAGAGAAGCAAGATGTTTCTCCAATTTTACCTTTAAGTTCTGGTATGTTCTTAAGAATCTTCCAATTATCCTCAATAATGTCACAGCATTTACTAACATTGCTAGAATATTGTAATGGAACTGTAAAAGTGTCAGTACAATATTGATTTGGCCTGAAAATATCTTGATTGTTAGCATTATGACAATAATAAGGTTTACATTTATCATTTCTATGTAACCAGGCTTCAGAAATACATTTATCAATCTCAGTTTCTTGATAACCACGTTCCATAAAATCTTGATTCAAACAGGAGAGGGCTGTGTGTGCATCATCATCATCATCATTATGAAGTCTAATATATATCTGTCCTTTTAACATATTTCGAGATATGTGTCTTGGGTGCATACTACTTTTGTGCAAGAGAGCATTTTTTTCTGGTGGGTTTTCTATACAAACCAGTGGAGATATTATACGATTCTGACTTATTCAGTCTTACATCCAAAAAATCTAAACATTGTGAGGAGTACGTATAAGTGAACTTCAGAAATCAAGTACTACTATGCATATAGTCCACAAAATCTTTCAGTTCATCACTAGTACCTCCCCATAACATAAAAATGTCGTACACAAACCGGACATACCAAAGGATGTGCTTGAAATAAACATTCCTCTCTGTTAATAAATTCTCAGTCTCCCATTGCACTAGTATAAGGTTGACGTAGCTATTGGCACAAGCAGTGCCCATAGCTACACCAACCTTTTGCTGGTAGAATTCTTGACCAAAAAGACAAATGTTATTCTCAAGAACAATTTCTAATAAATCAATTTAGTATTGTCAACAGAGAAAACATTTCTGCCATTTAGAAACTCCCTAATATTGTGTATGCCCTAATCATTAGGAATGACCTTGAACTGTGATTCTGTGTCTAGTGTGACAAACATAAACTCACAATTTAAACTGTGTACTTTGACATACAGTCTCGTGGTATGGTGGTAGCATTGTTACCTCACAGCAAGAGGTTCTCGAGTTCGATTCTCGGCTGGGCTTGGGAGTGCCTTCTGTGTGGAGTCTGCATGTCCTCCCCGCGGTTGGGTAGCGTTCGAAAGACATGCGTGCGTAAATGGGTGTGCCTTCGTTGAAGGTTGGGCGTCGAGCTGTCACCTCGGTGTTTCATAAAAATCTACAGCCAATCATTAGCAGACCAGAGTTCCGCTGTGATGACCCCTTACCGGGAAAAGACAAATAACAAACTTTGACATACAGTCTCTCAGAAAAAGACTTGGTGTCTCTCAATACACTGTCACAATATTCCAAAAAAGGATGTAAATTCTTCTCTATGTATATAGAGAGAGGTTCAGTACACCATCCGGATCCATACACTATCGGTCTCATAGGTGGACATGTTCGATTCTTATGAATCTTAGTAAGTCCGTAGATCACAGGGACCAAAGGATGTGCAACATTAAAATATTTAAATAAATCTTCACCTATTAGACCAGTCATGAGTAAGTCAATACCAGAAAAGAAACTTTTTCCATAATACCATTAACAGCATACTTAGGTAGGTGGTGTCGTCTAGGAGTATTTTAATCTGATTAAGATATAGCTCTCTGTCAAGAACAACAGTTCCACCTTCTTTATCAGCTTGTCTAATCTCTAAAGAATGTAAGTTCTTAAGTTCACATAAAGCTATGTAATCATCAGAAGACATATTATGAAAAAAGGTCTAGAATCTTGTTTAAATGCCTCTCTAAATTCGTTTTCACACAAGGCAATAAAAGTATCTATAACAGCATGTGGTGGTGGCATAAACATGCTGGGCTTTCTAAAAGAAGAGGCAGTAACTGCATTTTCATTAGGAAACAAAATTTTTAGAGTTAATGATCTTCCCTGCAACCTCAAGTCTTTAAGTAACTCAGCCTGGTCTGTTCGTTTGGCCGGAATAAATGATAAACCTTTGTTTAAAAGAGAAAACTGTGCTGCTGTGCTCCTTTGTCTTGTGTGTGTGTGTATATATATATATATATATATATATATATATATATATATATATATATATATATATATTCTCATATACATCTTTTTATGAATCTCATTTATTGAATGTATTTTGCATATATGCATAATTTCTTATACATATATATGTATATGTTGGTTTTTGACTTATTTTATTTAACATGTGATCTAAAATTAGAGAAACACCTTGCTTCTCTTTTAGAAATAGTAAGTCACTTAAGCAACACTTTTGCCACAGATCGCGTACATATGATGAAGGTAAAGGTTCTGTTACGATAGGTACTTTCCCATGTAAAAATTGTTCGGCTTGCAAATATATTTATACTTGCTCTTTTTTTGTCCATCCAGTCCTGGGTTTTAATATTAACTTGGATTTTTATGCAGATTGCAAGACTGAAAATATTGTCTATTTTGCATTTTGCCAAATATGTTATGAGTTTTATATAGGAAAAACAAATAGGTTTCTTAAAGACAGAATACTGGAACACCAAAGGGATATTAGGAACAAGGAGGAGAACAATGCATTAGCAGTACATACTATGAACCATGGTTCATCTCATACATTTAAGTTTTTTATTTCACAAGTTTTATATCTGGGCTTAAGGGGAGGAGATATATTAAATTGTACAGAAACAGCAGAGCAAAAATGGATTTTGCTATTGAATGCAGAAAGATCCCCTGGACTTAATGGGGTATCTTCCCTTAAACCATTTTTGAAAGGGCGTTCTTTGAAACATTAAACCTGCACTGTTAGCTTTAGCTCCTTTGTCTCATACACACAAACACACTCATATATATATATATATATATATATATATATATATATATATATATATATATATATATATATATATGTATATATATATATATATATATGTATATATATATATATATATATATATATATATACATGTATATATATATATATATAAAAAAACAGGAACCAAAGGAGCCATCAAACCACAGCAAGTAAAATCATATAACTTTAAAGCAAGAACAAGTGAGCGCTATCGCAGCAAAGCCGCTTCATCAGACAATACAAACAGGAAATGCATCATCAGTTTTAAATATCTGCATAGCCAATAACAGAGGACATCCAATTAAGAGCAACTTCTTAAAGTCAAAGCATCTAAGTCAGTTACACAGTAGACTCAAGCCTTCATATATGCCATAAAACTTTCATGACAACAATAAAAATTCATTATAGAAATTCATTATAAAAATCATAATAGAAATATATAACATTATGTACAAAATTATATATAAAAGATATAAAAAATAATATCTTATCTGGGTAAGGGTCTATCTAACAACTTAGGATGGATGGACAATTTCTCATTCAAACCCCTGCCATGATTGGCATGTAATCTTATGATCCATTCCAATTCCCTTCCCTCAACTCTATTCTTAATCGCTTCTCCACGTATCCCTGGTGCAACAACCTCAATTACCATAAACTTAAAAGTGTGTTCCTCACCCACCTTTATAGTATGTTTGGACAATGAATTTGTTGTTACCCTCCTAGAAATGTCATACAGGTGGTTCCTAATTTGATCCCGTGATCTACGTGTGGTCATACCAACATAGAAAGCAGTACATTTCTCACAGTAACTCAGATAAACCAAATGTGTAGTATTACAGTTAGCTGTTAATTCAAATGTAAACTCCCTTCCCATATCTGGATGGTAAAACCTACCTTTGTGGTCAAGGTGTCGACAATAATTACATTTAGGGCATGGAAAAGTGCCAAGTTCTTTACCCTTGACCTGATTATTATATTGTCTATCTTGTCCTGGGCCACGTAGAAGTCTTTTCAATGATTTCTTGTTTTTGAAGACATAACGTGGAGTGTCACCCACTAGCTCCCTGACATTTTCATCAGCATACAAGACATTCCAGTTCTTCTTATATATATATATATATATATATATATATATATATATATATATATATATATATATATCCTGTACAAGTTTAACATTACTGGAGTATGTAACTGGAACTTTCAAGAAATTGTAACCCATAGATTTACCATTGACTTTTCTATCATTGTTAGAGAAGTACGGTTTACCTATATCTTCTCTCATTTCATGGGTATATGTTAGTGCTGTTTTCACCTCTTCCTTCAGATATCGTCTCTTCAAAAAATTATGTTCTAAATTCTCCAACTCATCCCTATGTTTGTTGTCATTAACCATTAATCTTGATGCTCTCAAAGCTTGCCCTCTCACCACATTTCCAAAGATGTGTCGTGGGTGCATGCTGCTTCTTTCGATATGTGTTCCTATGGCATTCTTTCCTATGTATACTAGTTTCAGACTCTCCCGAGGGCAACCTATCTATTCTGACATCTAGAAATTCAATGGTTTTAGTAGAACTGCAAGCTGTAAACTTCAGGAAGTCAGTACTATTATTGATACCGTCCAAAAAATTTTGAAAGGATAGATCATCTCCCTCCCAAAGGAGAAAGAGATCATCAACAAAATGCCGATAAAAAATTAGAGTAGAGCCCATATGCCCAAGGACATTCTCTCTTTCCCATGCTGCCATTACCAGGTTGGCATAGCTATTGGCACAAGGAGTGCCCATTGCTACACCAGCACACTATTTAAAGAGAGTCTGTTCAAAGACAAAAATGTTGTTTTCTAGTATGGTCTCTACCATGAAGCATAATAACTCAATCATTTTTTGTTCATACATACTATCCTCTCTGAGATACTGTTTAAGCATTTCTATTCCCTGGTCATTGGGTATGGCCGTAAATAGAGCCTGTACATCTAAAGTTGCCATGAGACACTCCCTTGTGGGTCTTCTATCCCTAATACAAGCATATAGATCTTCTAAAAAATGTTGTGCGTCTTTCAAGATATATTTATTCTGAGCTAAAACCGGTTTTAGTTGTTCTTCAATATAAATTGATAATGGTTCCGTAGCCCATCCCCTTCCCGCTACTATAGGTCTTAGGGGTGGGTTGAGGGGGTTCTTATGCATCTTAGGGAGACCTTGTATGAGTGGTATTACTGGTTCTGTAACAATAAGATAATCATATAATTCTTGTGAGATGGATGCATACATTCAAATAAATCATTATTGATAGAAGAAACACTTTTTTCAACACATTCCCTTGTAATACACTGATATGTTCTAGAGTCACTCAACATCTCATACATCAGGTCCTATAGACATGATAATCCATCACAACGACCGAGCCCCCTTTATCAGCTGGTATAATTGATAGAGACATGTCCTGACATAGACCTTCTAATGCTTTTTTTTCCTTTACATTCAAATTAACAAAACATTTTGACTTCACATTGCTGTCATATAGCTTATATATATCATTCAAGCACATTTTCTCAAAGGTTTCCTCTACCCCTTTCAAGACTGGTGTATAACCACTCGTTTTTTTTAAAAATCCCCACATTCTGCATTTCCCCCGCATTATTGCTTCCATATTGTAACTTCAACATTAAACTACATACAGACATTTTTAATTCTATGACATTGTCCGTTAAAGTCATTTTGTTTGCTGGTATGTAAGTCATAACTTTATTGAGGACACTGAGCTCCTCCTGTGTGAAAACATGTTGTTATAGGTTCCACACTAAGGATTGTCCTGTCCTTGCCACATTCTCTTCAGAGTAACTGGGTTGTTTTCTTCTGTTGACGCTTTTCTTTTCATGCGTCCTCAACTCAATGACCTCCCTTGAAAATGGGAAGCTCTAATAAGGTACGGCATATTGAGACTGTGTGTCGCAATACTATTATTTATGGTAGTTGAGGTGTGTTGAGTGGACATAATTCCTCCATCCTTCCGTCGTGCTCCTCCATGAGTGGAGGTGCTGATAGATGCTTTCTGACTCACTGTGTTTGGTGTGTCAGATGTAGACGCCTTCATCACTTCCTGTGCTGATGCAATAGCACCTTCACAATCCCTTAAGGTGGAATCAAACTGTTTGATGTTAACGACCACATTATTAGAGTCATCCTTGATGGTGGATTCTTTACCCCTTTGGTTTCCATCAGTATTGTTCTCTCTAGGCCAAGCAAAGACTCGACCTGTGGCAAAATCCTGATAATCTCGCTGTAGTTTCTTCCTCTTGCATGATAGCAATTGCGTTTCGTATGCTGTCATGGTATCTAAGCTGATCCATCTTAAGATCCACTAGTGAGGTTGGATACTTGTCATAAAGGTCAACCTGATGCCTGTTGATATTAATAGTTAAAGCGTCCTCCTCTGGCTTAAAATAATCAATGAGGAGGCGCATATAGCTGACACTAGTATCCAAATTAATACGTTGCCATTTTAACAATAAGTACATATTCCCATAGGAGGGCATTGTAAGTACCCACAGACCATGAAGAACAATTTGTAAGCCTATACAGGCTTCAAAATGAAACCTCTGCATCTGAAGTCACTTTAGTTTCCTTACATCATTTTCCAGTTTGAAGAACTCTCTCCTGAGAGCTATAAAGTCATATTCACAGGTAATATCCGAGGTAACTTCAGTGTTCAGTGGTTTAAAACTCAGATGTGGGTTCTCTCTCACCTCTTTTAATGCTGAGATATCTCTCTGTCTCAGCCCACGAAGACCTGTGGCATTGGAATTCTCAGCCATTTCAGATATTTCCTCATTATAAATGTCCAAACCCATATCCAACAAGTGGAATATCCACAGAGGTTCCTCACTAAATGAATAAAGGCATAAGTGACATGTCCTGTACAGACAACCTCAAGGCCCTATCTCTCTATTCTGTCTCCTAAAGGCTGCTGAGCGGAGATCTATGCCTGGCATACAAGGTATTGCCAGACCCTATTCTGATGGATGTTCTGCATATCCGCAAAACAAACAGCACCAGAATTACCCATTCTAAAGACTTAAACTTTACCTTTGATATAAATACCATCTACTGGAGAGACAGACATGTATCCCAGACACACTACCCCTTCTGTGGAGCAGGCTCCCCATCCATGTGAAGCAGAGTTCTTCTCTAACCCAATTCAAGTTTAATTTGTAAAATTGGATGGAGAACAGGAAATTCATCCCTGGTTTGGCATCTATGTCTCTAATGGACACATGCAACCTCTAAATGGTTCATGTCCCAGGCCCTAGCTTGAAAATGTTTCATCTTCCAAACCCCTGCTTACACTTATCAATGGTATCAGAACTTTTCAGAGATTTGGGATACATGTCTAGCCTTAAAAAGGCCCCTGTGGTCATTAGTCAAGTAAACACCTGTGAACCTATGATGAAACAAGAAGCCTGCATTTATTTGGTACTCACATGCATTTACCTGTATAATGCAGTCTGTGAATGCAGTACTGATTCTTACTCTCCAGGAATAAGCACAATTACAGAGACAGGGGAAACAAGACCTGATGTTGAACAATCCATTCTATCTCACTTAGCCAGCCATCTACAGCCCCAGGCCATTTCTGAACCAAAGCCACTGGGATCACAGACTGAAAACAGATTATCTTGTGTGCAGGCCAGCCTGGCTGCTGACATCATGATACAATGCCAAATACTGAACAGGGCTGCATGTCTGGCAGTCATCTATACTCTTTCTTTGTCCTATTCTCTCTTAAACTCAAACTGTATATAACAATACTTGTATATGGCTCTAGGAGCTTTTACAGATCTTTGCTTCACATATTGATAACCCCTCTAGTGTACCACCTCTGTGGGCCAAATCCTGGAAGATAACATCAAGGTGAACTTTTCCTAATGCTGTGGTCTGTAAGCTAGGATTTCATCTGTGTATCCAGGAGCAGTCCAAAAAGCTGCGGTGGTGCAGCGGTAGCATTGTTGCCTCACAGCAAGAGGTTCTCCCATTCGATTCACGGCTGGAGCGCCTTCTGTGTGGAGTCTGCATGTCCTTCCTATGGTCCAGTAGCATTCGAAAGACATGCGTAGAATGGGTGTGCCTTCGTTGAAGGTTGGGCGTCGAGCTGGCACCTCGGCACCTGTAAAAAAAATCTACTGCCAATCATTAGTAGACTGGAGTTCCGCTGTGGTGACCCCTAACCGGGAAAAGCCGAAAGAAGAACAACATCCAGGAGCAGTCCAAAACTATTAATCAGTAAGACAGGATAAGAGCGTCCTGTTCTGTCATTACCCATGGTATGGATCAAATCACAAAATGAAACAAGAACATTCCATAAGACCAGCAGTGATTTTTATTACATGATAATACATAATCCTGTGTGCCTTGTTGCAGTTATACAGAGGCTTTCCTTACAATAACAATAATAATAATGTATTCTAAGTGGCTGCTTTACAGACAACCATATAGCAGAATATCATCCTTTTGATTGTAGATCAGTAACCATTCAGGTTTCTTGAACGGACATAGTAGCCATTGCATATTTTACATCACATTTCTGGCCATGGGCATCCTCCTAAATCAAACAGAGAATGGCTCAGAAAAAGGTAAACATGATTAAACAGAGAGCAACTGAAGGGAAGCAGAACAGTGAGAGATTGCATGGTTAATAAAACAGAGTTCATCAGAACTTTGATCCATTGTGCAGATCAGCAATATCAAGTCCTGCTGGGTGCAGGTATGAATAACAGCTGGGCTTCCTCTGAACAGTGTTGCAAGTAAATGGTTCCTGGCAGTGACCTGTGTTCGGACTAAGAAGAGAAGAAAATATCATCCCTTGTTAAAATCTAATAAACTTTTGCATAAAATAATATTCTGATAGATTTTTCTAGCAAAGAATCTCATATTGTTTAACCTCTCTCTCAGTCCATGCTCTTTAATCTTCAGTCCTAGATAGTTTTCATATGCAAGGGTCCTAATTATATGAAATATGCAAATTGTAAACAAATTAATGGATTGGTAATTGTTTTCTAATTATCTACTCAACTTATAGAAGTCCAGTTCTGGAACCACTGCTGTAGACTGTTTTACTGCTGATTGACATTTCTTAAAAAGTATTAAGGCTGATTTTTTTTGTGGAATAACTGTGTGCAAGTCTTCCCTGAAGTAAGATCCGGAGCACCAGTATGACTTACTCAACCAGTAAACTTGCCATTTAGTTACTAAATGAGCATCCACTACACTGCAGAGCAGTGATGACGTTGGGGCAGGTGGCTAATATCTTCACTCGTTTCTCTCTGTTGTAGCCTATGACAGTGCAGCTGATGACAAGTGCTTGATTTTCTTGCTGAAAGGTGTCTGTTACAAGCACCTTGGCCGCAGAGAGGAAGCAGAGCAGTGTTTTCTTTACATTCATGAGAAGTAAGTATACAGCATGTTGAAGTGTCACGTCTGACTTGTTTCTCTTTTTGCTTTTTTTCAGCCACTAAAATTTCTTTTACCTGGTTTGTGGGGCTTACTTGTGAAACCTTCTTGGTATGCTACCTTCATAATTTGACATCTAATGGGAGATGATTTGTGCTCTATTTTATGCTGCCTACATTTATTTCAGTGCTACCAAACTACCTAGCTGTGTATTTAAGTGCTACCAAACTACCTAGCTGTGTAGTGCTTCCTAAATGAAACATCCATATTGATTCAGAGGCCTGTACATGTACATTGCATCATTGCTTTATGGTCATTCTGTATTATGAATAGTGGTAGCTATTGTCTGTACTGTAAAACTGCAGAGCTGCTAATCTGTTACCTCATAAACATATCCTGAAATCTGCTGAATGCATGCTGATAATGTAATCTCTTTCATCTAATTTATGCAGTGGATTGCTTTTATTCGCGATCCACTGATCAAAACACTGATGTTATATTAGGGTTCCAATATGAAAGTTTGAGTCACACGTCAGTGAGGAACAAAGATGCTGAACACAAATACCTGAAAAAACAGAATAATGAAAAAAATAAGTCTGTGTTTTTTATTTCCAGGAGACAAACCCACATTCATCCCCCATGTGGGGGACAAGCCCCCCTCATGTACTTGCATATATCAAGTCCACAGTCACAAAAATATAAACAAGGGACACGTCTCCTGAAACAAAGGAATCAGTGCTGGAGTACACCTATATAAACTACAATAGTAGTGATTTCCTATAGAAGACTTGTGACTCCGGGGACTTGAAGCTGAAGGAATTTGGTCTCTGTGAAGTCTAAATATACCTTTACTGGATGGGTATGGTGCAGGTATACTTTGAAACAGATGAACAAGCCACATATTGTGGCACTAAATGTCTGTTGTAGTAAAGAATAAATCAAAAAGAAAGAAAACTCAGCAGACCACCAGGCTAAGAGCACGTAACTTTTAATCCATGAAAAAGGTTAGCGCTTTCAGGTAAAAAAACCTTCATCAGACAACAGCATAAAACAAAGAACAGTATTTAAAATACAAGCAAACAATTACAATACTTAATTAACAATTAAAATTAGAAGTGAGGTCTACACCTCTTATGAACAGGCTTTAAAGGCACTACACCATTAAGCCCTGGGTTTCTATCAGCACCCAGGTTAATGATCCATAAAGTTTCATAGTATTCCATATAGGCAAATAAATCTCCCCCTCTTTTACTAATTTAAACAGACTGCAACACCATGAAATTGAAGAAATTTCATGGATACTTGTGAATATGCTGAAACAAAGTCCTGTGTATATCATTCAAACATATAGCTGATAGATGCTTAAGTATCCCATCCTTCAGCCTACAATTAGTTTTACCTACATAGAATGAGTCACAGCACACACACAGGGCAAGGTATATAACATTTTGCATATCACAAGTAGCAAACAGCCTGGGTGCATATATTCTATGTGTAACAGGATGAGTAAAATCCAATCCTGAATAAATGACAGCATGGACAAGTGCCTAATTTCTTAGGAACCTCAAGCCTCTCCCTACCCTTGTCACATAAAATCTACTTTAAATTCTTATTTTTCTTAAAAACAAAATTAGGTGTATCCCCTACTATTTCTCTGAGGGTATCATCAGAGGATAAAATTCTCCAGTTCCCTTTTATTATCTCACAAACCTGTTTAACATCACAGTTATATTTAATATGCAAGTTCACCTTACTTTTGTTATTACTGCCAGTAATTCTAACCCTGATCCCCCCACCAGTATGCAATCTATTAACCTTCCATTGGCTGGAATACCAAGGAGCAGCTCTCTTTTCCCTTGAATGAAGGGCATGTTGAATCTCAGAAAATTAGTTGTTGATTCTAAGTAGGCAACAAAGTTATTCAAGGTGTCTGTAGTGCCCTCTCATAACAGGAAGACATCGTTCGCATACGAATTAGCACAGGGGTGCCCATGGCAACCCTCCATGTTTGCCAATAGGTAGCCATGGGCACCCCCTGTGTTAATTCGTATGCGAACCTTTTTTAACCCAGTGGGAGTAGGATGTACTTTTTAGAGTAAGACATGATTGGGAGCACTCTCTTATTTTTTTACACTTGTTTTGTGGACAAGTCTTCCTGTTATGGGAGGGCACTACAGACACCTTGAATGACTTTGTTGCCAACTTAGAATCAACAACTAATTTCCTGAGATTCTCAGTACAATTGTCCCACTCTGAAATTGATTTTTTAGATGTTAAGATTTTGAGAGATTCCAGTACTGGTCTTAGTACCAAGGTGTTTCACAAAACCTGTTGGAGGAATAATGTGTTAGCAAGAGATAGCATGCATCCAGGGTTTGTGTTTAAAAACATTGTGAAGGGGCAAGCACTTAGGATGTCCAGGCTCCATACGTACGAGTTAGAATTACGTTGGGAGATGGATGAATTTACATCTAGATTTGTAGCAAGGGGCTATAAACCAGAAGAAGTGAAAGAAGAGATTCAACATACCCTTCATTCAAGGGAAAATAGAGCTGCTCCCTGGTATGCTAGCCAAGGGAAGGTTAATAAATTGCATACTGACTGGGGGAACAGGGTTAGAATTACTGGCAGTAATAACAAAAGTAAGGTGAACTTGCATATTAAATATAACCGTGATGTTAAACAGGTTTTTGAGATAATAAAAGGGAACTGGAGAATTTTATCCTCCGATGATACCCTCAGAGAAATAGTAGGAGATGCACCTAATTTTGTTTTTAAGAAAAATAAGAATTTAAAGCAGATTTTATGTGACAAGGGTAGGGACAGGCTTGAGGTTCTTAAGAAATTAGGCACTTGTCCATGCTGTCAGTGTAAAGCATGTAAATTTATTTACTCAGGATTAGATTTTACTCATCCTGTTACACAAAGAATATATGCACCCAGGCTGTTTGCTACTTGTGATACGCAAAATGTTATATACCTTGCCCTGCATGTGTGTGTGTTGTGAATCATTCTACGTAGGTAAAACCAATTGTAGGCTGAAGGATGGGATACTTAAGCATCTATCAGCTATACGTTTGAATGATATACACAGGGCTTTGTTTCAGCATATTCACAAGTATCCATGACATTACTTCAATTTCATGGTGTTGCTGTCTGTTCAAATTAGTAAAAGAGGGAGAGATTTATTTGCCTATATGGAATACTGTGAAACTTTATGTATCATTAACCTGGGTGCTGATAGAAACCCAGGGCTTAATGGTGTAGTGGCTTTAAAGCCTGTTCTTAAGAGGCGTAGACCTCACTTCTAATTTTAATTGTTAATTAATTAAGCGTTGTGATTGTTTGCTTGTATTTTAAATACTGTTCTTTGTTTTATGCTGTTGTCTGTTGAAGGTCTTTTTTTTTTTTACCTGAAAGCACTAACCTTTTTCATGGATTAAAAGTTATGAGTTCTTAGCCTGGTGATCTGCTGAGTTTTCCTTTTTTTTGGTTTATACTTTGAAAACACTGATTGCTTATGTTTTGATGTTTATTCTAGTGATGAATTTTGCTTTCTGTTGCAAGAAGCTGCAAACTTTATGAAGCATGGTGGTGGTAATTCTGCTCATCAGTCTTCAGAGTCTAAAATCTGTGCATATATCTGTGTGTACTACTTAAATAATCTTTGACAACTCTTTTTTGAAGTGAAAAGAAGATTAAATATGATCATTACTTGATCCCAAATGCACTTCTGGAGTTGAGTCTGTTGTATGAGAGCAAAGGAAGAAGAGAAGAGGCTATAAAAACACTACGACGTGCAAAGTAAGAAACAACTTTATTCTGTCAATTCTGCATGTACATTTCCAGGCTCTCCCATAACATCTACAAAGTTTCTGTTATATACTTTCTCTTGTGTGAATATTAAGGTTGTTCTGTCCCCTGAAAAATGGTAGCAGGTTATTTATTTCCTTAATATTAAGAAATCTGTGCTACAAAGGAGACAGGTGCTGTTTTTGATGCCTCAACCATGCTGTTTTTATGATGATGAAAGCATCTGTGTGTTTGTGTGTCTGTCTGCCTACCTGGCTGTGTTTGTTGATGTCAGTGTATGCGTATAAATAGGCAGATATAAATTTAGATATGTATCTAGTTCAAAAGATCGAAATTACAGAATGTCAGCTGTCAAAATATTGGGACAAAAACATTGATGTTATGAAATGTCGAATATTAGACAAACAGCAAACACATTTTTGCAGTAAGGGAAAATTCCCATGCACTCCTATGGCCAGTTATACACATCAACTCCAAGATTGCACTACATTGTGGAAAAGGCAAATTCCCTCATCCCGTCACTGTATAATTCGTCATGCAGTAATCTGCAGTCGACGATTCAGAACATCAACATTTTTTTCTCAGTATTTTTAAAGTTGATATTCTGAAGCATCGATCTCATAAAGTAGACCCATTTATATATGTATGTATTTTTTACACACTTACACACATGTATGTATGTGTATGTATATATATATATATATATATATATATATATATATATATATATATAAACATCACTGTGCACTACTACGAGTTTCAGTATGTCACACCATACAACTGACTAACAATTGACTACACAGCTGGATTAAAAAGTTCTTAAGGAGAAAGAACACTTATAGTGTCATGCTGAGATTGGATGTGGGCAATAAGCAGGAATTTATTATAAAGGACAGAGTATAAAGACTCAGTGTTACTTAATAGGGTATTGATGGTAGGACTTACAGTTATACAGCAGACTACACAGCAACAAATATTATAAATGTAGTACTGAGACTGGGACTGGGAAGGAAAAGAGGAATTTGCGTTGTCGGTTCACAAGCAAAAATATTGTTACAAAGCATAAAGTACAAGGATTATAGCTAATTCTTATGAAGATATTAACAGTTACCTTTACAATCATACCTTTTATTTGTAAACCATTCATTTGATTTTATTTGGTCATAGGAAGTACTCCATGTCGGAAGCGACTTATTCTGGGTTAGGGGATAATCTGTGAGCAAGAGGAGTTAAAACTAGTATTGTAAGGTATTTTATAAAATAAATGAAGGTACAGCCTGTGTTTTAGCTTTCAGAATTATCTTTTTTATTATTATAGTTGGAAAAGGCTCATTATCCGTGGTGGTGGTGCTGCGGTAGCGTTGTCGCCTCACAGTAAGATGCTGACCGGTTCGACTCTCAGCTAGAGCGTCTTCTGCATGGAGACATGTGTGAATGGGTGTACCTTCATTGAAGGTTGTGCTTTAGGGCTGGCAACTCAGCACATAAAAATCAACTGCCAATCATTAGCGGACTGGAGTTCTGCTGTGGCGACCCCTAACCGGGAAAAGCCGAAAGACACAACATAGTTGGAAAAGGCTCAAAACAGACAAAAACATACACAAGTCTCATTGTACCATCTGAGTTGGTTACCTCATTAGATCACTTCATGTACTAATAATTAAAATCACTAAACTGTAAAGAAAAGGCAAGTTTATTCAGCTTGTTTTTTTTGTACATTGAAGGATGAATGTGTCATCTACTTGCTTGTCATGGAAGAAATGGAGTGTGCAGCTGAAGCTGAATGTTGTGAAGATGAAATGTGAATCATGAGTGGGGCAGCCAAGCTGCTACACAGACTCAGTATAGAACAGAGAAAACTGAAAAGTGTAAACATTGCAGACGTGACAAACTGCTTGGAAATGATAAGAAATTAGTTTTGGAATTTGGCTGGAGTATTTGGGGCTCTCATGAAACACTTATAAGTGATACAGGTGGAGGATACAGAATTTCTCCATGATCAGCTCAGGATTTGCTTCTAGCTGACCCACAGGGTGAGTTTATTTTCTTCTGTGATCACAACTCTTATACCATTCTGACTGACATTTACATGCAACAAAGCTGACCTGTTCATACCTCTCAGCCGTACTGAATTCCTTGGTTAATACTGTTTTTGAGGGCAAAATATTGGGATGCCATGAATTCCTGAGTGGCCCCTTTAATTTCCTGTTTTTTTTTTTTTTTTGAACAAATTTGTTCTTGATGTCATCACGTGCAGGGCATGTGTAATGACGTCAGCTTCATGAGGCAGACAGACAGCCTGTCAGAATGGTGAGCCATAATTTAACTTGCTTTGCTTGCTACATGGACCAGTCAGGCAGTGCATAGCACATCCCTCCAGGTAATCAGTTCTTATTTCTGTTATGTGTGAGTACTTAGTTCTTAATTTGCTTTTATTGAAACGGCAGTCTGCATTAAGTGTGCTCTCTTACTGAAAGAGCAGTAGAAGTCTTGTGTGTGTGTGTGTGTGTGTGTGTGTGTGTGTGTGTGTGTGTGTGTGTGTGTGTGTGTGTGTGGTGTCTGTGGTGTCTGTGTAAATGCCCCAGTTAGTTATAACTGCTGGTTAGAGTTACTCGGACTCAAACCCTGTAACTTAGGTACAAGGAGCAAGAGCCTAAACTCTCTACCCATATCATCACTTGTGATTCAATGAGTTAAGTCCATAGTTCTCAACTGTCCAAAGTTTTACATAATGTCTGTAATGGAATATTTGTCTCATATTAGTGGTCTGTTCCTCTTAAAATGTGTGGTTTTCTGGCAAGTCATGGAGAAGTGAATTCACTAAATAATGATAGCCATTTAAGGTTCCGTCTTCCTCTTTCAGGAAAGGCATGGTAACACAACATAGCAACTTTTCTAAGATTATACAAGCAATGTTTAAAATGTGTCCCTGGTTTTGGGCCTTTGCCCCCCCCCCAGTAAATTTTGGCTTTTTAAGATTTCTTGTGCTGCATAGTTATTCGGGGGGGGGGAGAAAAGTTTAGTGCTGGTTATGGCAAGTCTGTGTTTGTTGTTAGTAGCACAACAGGTAGAATATTTGCTTTTAATGCAGAAGGCTGTGGGTTCAACTCCCACAGTATGTAGATGGATTGCTGGTACTGTACTGTGTTGTACTTTTAAAGGGGGTGGACGCTGCAGTCCTGAGAATATCCTCTTTGGCGGAGATACCTAGCAACTATGAACTTGTTATCAGTTTGCCATCCATTCCTTATTGCAATATTAATAGACTATATATATTTTAATGTAACATAGGCAATTTATTCCTCAAGGGCAACAGGCACTTTATTTGTAGATGAGAAAATGAAATGTAGTTGTTTGCTAGCAGCAACCTCTTCATTAGTTACAGATCTCTTTAATGTGGAATTGCTTAGATAATTTTTACTTCTGCAGAGATTGTGCATATTTAGTGATACTGGTGGATTGTAAAAGTCTGAGTAGACTTTTATTATGGAAATGTTCTGAATTGGGCAGTTTTGTCATTACTGGTTCATGCATTTTGTTTCATTGCTTACAGAAAAAATGTTTCAAACAATAAATTTAAAACTCGCTGTAATAAGTGTGCTGTATTATACAAGGAATATAATTTAATACAACCAGGAAGGTGTATCAAAGAACACATTTATGTTTTGTGTGCAAGGGGCCTATAATTTGAAAATAGCCCAAAGGTAATCTTTATCCACCACTGGCCAGATGCATTTTCTTTGAATGTGGGTTTCAATGCCGTTTCAATTAATGTGAGTTTTAAGGGCAGAGAAGTTTTAATACTAAGTCTATTTTTATTGTGACACTGTATTGCAATGTCTAGCAGATGTCTATTAGTGTTTGTGCTATAAAATGTAAAATAAAAGTTTTAAATGTAATCCAAATAATCACTGTAGAAGTAAAGCAGTATGCACATTACAGTGTTTATGGTAAATGAGGGGAAATAGCCAAGTAATAGGACATTGGAATGGCTGCAGGGGGAGGGCACTGTATGGGAGGGCCCCATTCAACCATGAATTTGTATGGGAGGAAGGCAGCAAATTCAAAGACAGCCCTGGGCAGCACAAACTCTAGCTATGTCACTGATCAGTAGGCCATGGAGAATGAATTTTGGAGGTCCTAGCAATAATATTCTTTTGCTAAGATTAGAATATTGCCTACCAGTAAACACCCTTTTACCACAAAACCCACATACAGCAAGTCACCAAAAACAAAATCCTAAGGTTCACAAACACAAGAAGTCCAAAACACAAAAAGATGGCTTACACTGGATGCAGGAAAACATTTTTATTTCAATAAAAAGTAAAAGCTTGTAAGCGCTTTCATCCCCAATTACACACGATACAGGAACTTCATCAGACAAGCTCAGAAAACTAAAAGTGTGTTTAAATAAAACAGTAGTCATTATATTACTTCCTCTACACTGATTTAAAGGGAAATGATGCTCAAAACAAAGGCTTACAGTTCAAAATCAAATATTAAAAGATATGGCATAATATTAAACAGTAAGCACCCTTGTTTCTCCCATAATACATAAAAAAACGGTAACGTCATATTAAAAATACCCAAAGTGTATTCTACTATATAAGTACCTCTTAAAAGCAATGAATTGTTTTGCTTTTTCATTTTGAATTTCACATTTACATTACAACATATGTGACCATTATTCTAGAAAAAAATTTAAGTATATTTACACACATTTCTTCTATTTGAACCACTGATCTGTGTTTAGTTAGTATGTTTACATGTTTACTTGATGAGATACTAGACTAGTTAGTATTTAATGTGTATGTAATATATTACCTTTTATCTTTGAAGAACCTTTATTATTTTATTTTGCATAGGATGTTGCATATTGTTTTATAAGAGAGTGACTTAAACTTTCTTGCTTTTAAGAGGTACTTCTATAGTAGAATACACTTTGGATATTTTTAATATGATGTTACTGTTTGTTTTTTATGTATTATGGGAGAAACAAGGGTGCTTAGTGTTTAATATTATGCCATATATTTTAATATTTGACTTTGAACTGTAAGCCTTTGTTATGAACATCATTTCCCTTTAAATCAGTGTAGAGGAAATGACATAATGACTACTGTTTTATTTAAACACACTTTTAGTTTTTGATGCCGTTCCTGTATTGTGTGTAATTGGGGACAAAAGCACTTACAAGCTTTCACTTTTTGTTGAAATAAAAACAAAATCCTAAGGCTCATTATCTTCTTTCCCAGTGAACAACATTGCCACACATTTAAAAAAAATGGTTACCATTTACTACAAGGTCTGGGTAGCCATATTTTGGTTGGCTGTTTTTCATTTTGCATTTGAAAGTTGGTATCCCACAATTCCATTGGAGTGGGTGGGCTTACATAATTGTGTATGCAAATTTTATGTTAATTGGCATACAGATTTGTACCTATTTTTCATGGGCCTTTGTCCAGATTTTTATCTTTCCAGGTTGAGAGGTATCGACCTATTCACATCATTGCCTTTTGATGTTGGTAGATCTATGACTTCATTCTTCGATACCTCTAAATTCTTGTCGTACTCATAGCTCTATTTTCAGACTACCCAAGGATAGTTATTTTATATATTTATATTTATATATATATATATATATATATATATATATATATAGAGAGAGAGAGAGAGAGAGCAGGTAAAATGTTTGCAATATCTTCTGGACTTGGCAATTGCTCAAATGTTTTTGTGGATCAAGTTTCAGACCCTCTGACATCAGAATGTGACCTGTGTATTTCATCCTTGTCATAAAAAGTTCCACAACAGTTGCCCAAAACAGAAGGTTCTTGGAATAAGTATACAAACCCAAACAAAGTAATTGGCACCAAAATTTGCAATCACAAACTTTACTGTAGCCACCAGGATCTAGGAAAGAATGAACAAGGTTTTGGCCCTACCGCCTTATATTTTGAATAGCAGCTTATTGTAATAATTTTGACAATTAATTAATATTGAAATTTATTTTAATATTGTGTTTGAATTTTTTTAATTTTTTTCTTATTTTGCCATTCATATTTTTCACTTTCTCTGAATTTATTAGGGGTTGCCAATCTGATGATTTTTTTTTAAATTAATAAAATCGGATATTGGCAAAGGCTCTTGCCACCCCCATAGTGCCTTTGTTAGGCAAGGCTCAAAAGACATACCCCCACCTCCATAGGTATCACAAGGGATAAGAAACTAAGAATAATGCTACTCAATGCCAGAAGTCTAAACCTCAAGATGCACACACTCGAAACTCTCCTTAGCATGGAGAACATCGATATCTGTGCAGTAACAGAAACCTGGTTCAAGGCTCCCGAGAGCACCCCAGCACTACCAGGTTATACCTCATACCATGTTTTTTGGCCCCAAAACTTGGACCGAACCACAAAAGGTGGGGGAGTATCAATATTCATCAAAGATACCCATACCTCCAGGTTGGTGGCACAGCACCAAGCATCAGAGACTATCCATGTGCAACTAACAGTGGGTAAAACTGCCTTCCAGTTTATAGCCTGCTACAGACCACCCTCCCAAACCCAGGAACCCCACTCGGCCTTCATGAGAACACTGGAAAATATGAAGGTCTCTCCAAACACCATTATATTGGGCGACTTCAACTACCCAAACATAGACTGGGAGCATTACTCTAGCTCCAACACCCTAGCCCAAAGGTTCCTAGAATTTATAAACTCAAATGCTTTGGAACAACTTGTTACCACTCCCACAAGAGGGGAAAACATACTGGACCTGATTATCACCAACATGGGGACTCTATGCTCCAGACCAGAAGTGTATCCCTCACTGGTAAGATCAGATCATAAACTAATCTCACTAGATATTCACATCCCGACCCCAGCCCCTGCCCAGAAAACCACAGTGAAAAACGTCTCTAAAGCAAATTTCACACTCCTCAAAACCGAGATGGAATTCTTCAATGCCCCCAGGCCTGTGGAAAATACGGCCCAGACCGCAGAATCCTTTATAAACGCATTCTATGAACACCTTCAGGAATGCATGGATCATGCAATCCCAAACAAAACCAAGACCCAATCCTCCAAAGGCAGGCATCCTGTCTGGTGGACCCCAGCCATAAACAAACTATACAAAAGAAGGAGGAAGCTACTACATGATAGAGCAAAATCCCAAAAAGGGAAGGCATCTCTGATCAGTATTAATAAAAATCTACGGGCACTCATAAAATTGTCTAAGGCCAGCTTCGAGAGAAAAATTGCACAGGACACTAAGGATAATCACAAGGCTTTCTTTAGTTATGTTAGGAACCTGGGTGGGAATTCCCAGATATGCTCAGAATTAGTCCAAAATGACAAAAAATACACCAAACCCACAGACACTGCCAACATCCTAGCTGACAGGTTCAGCGCAAACTTCTCCCCCCCTTCCCCACCAAAAGGGCAAATATCTATCCCAGCAGAGTGCTGCCCCTCTGACACCTCAGATGCTCAGGTAAGAGCCACCCTCTCCAAAGCAAAAAACACAGCATCAATGGGACCAGACGGTGTCCCGGGCTGCATCCTACATGAACTCCAAGAAGAACTAAATCCAAACATAAAACTACTGTTCAGTCTCAGCCTTACTACAGGATATGTACCCAAAGAGTGGCGTACAGCAACAGTGGTCCCTCTCCACAAAGGTGGTGCCTCAACGGATTCTAGAAACTATCACCCCATAAGCCTGACTAGCTTGGTCTGCAAAGCTATGGAAAGGATCATCATGGACCTCATAAATAAAGATATTGGGGACCTACAGACACTGGATCCTACCCAGTTCGGCTTTGTTAAGGGCAGATCCTGCCTCTTAAACCTGGTCGATTTCTTTGAAACAGTCACCTAGGATTTTGACGAGGGGAAGGTGATCCAGACAGCCTACCTGGATCTCGCAAAAAGCCTTCGATACAATACCCCACTCGGGCATTATAGATAAGCTAATAAATGAAAAGCAAAACGGCTATACAGGTAAAACCCAGTATATAAAAAGAGAAGTATATGAGAGAAAACACTATATCGGGTACCACACAATAACGTCTTTATTTAAACAAAGTAAAAAGGAGAAGTGAGCACTTTCACAGCCTTCGTTGCTTCATCAGACAAAGAATTAACTGTTCAACTGCTTGTTTTATATCACTCTCAGTCAAAAAAAATTTTTCCAATTAGTGACATCATACAACTTTTGAAAATTTAAAGGCATATATGACAAGAATATTGTAAAATACGCATATGAATATAAAATATATATACAAAAATGTAAAGTATGTTCATATTTATGCATATCTAATTTAAAACAGTTAAATAATCTCATTAAAAATGCATATATATAAAAATGCATATAAATAAAAATGCATAGTATATTCATATTTATGCATATCTAATTTAAAACAATTAAATAATCTCATAAAAATGCATATATATAATATATATATAAAAAAGAGTGCATAATACAAAATATATAATAAAAGAAATATATGTATATATATTTTATTTTATGCAAAAATTAATTGTGTTGAAGGCATCTAGCTTTAAGAAATGGAACCAGTGATATACAACCATTTAAGCCTGGATATCTATCAGCATTGAGCTTGATAATCCATCTTTGTTCTCGGCTCTCTGTGAAATTTTCTATATCTCCTCCCCTCACATTTCTATGTATATGTTGTAAAACAAAGAACTTGAAAGAGTGTGAAGGGTCAGTGTTTAAAACATGTTGAGCAAGCACTAGTAGTTTTGTTATTTCTGATGTCTCTTATGTGTTCCAATATTCTATCCTTTAAGTTTCTATTTGTTTTCCTATATAGAAGGCATGACATATTTGGCAGAAACAAAATAAATAACATCTGTGGTTTTACAGTCTGCATATGAATGAGAGTATAGTGTAAAATTTCTAACAGGATGAATATATGGTGTAGTACTATGAATATGTGTACAAGCAGTACAAGACCTACAAGGAAAAGTACCTTTGCCTGGAATTATAGGTAGTTTTTGACGTCTTTATTACACAATTGTTGTTTTAATGTTAGATTATTTCTGAAACTGAAACTAGGTGCATTACCAATGAAAGAATGTAAACAAGGAATCTCATGTAAAATGTGCCAATGTTGTTTAATAATATTAGTATACTGATTAACATTACTAGCATACTGAAAAACCGCTCTAATGCTATTATTTTGTGTATTATTTCTCAAATTACTGCTATCTGACGTAATAGAATTAGAAGATTGAAAATACGCTTTACATTTAGAGTCCCTGAGTGTCCAAGCATCAGAAATAGTTCTATCTATTTCATCCATATGATATCCTCTTCTTAAAAAATCAGTTTTCAATTTATTCAAAGCTAGTACTGCATCATTATCATTGTTGTGTAATCTTAATGTTCTGTATACCTGCCCCTTGAGCACATTTCTTGAAATGTGTCTAGGATGCATACTGGTTTTGTGAAGGTATGTATGTGTTTCCTTGTTTACATTCTTTCATTGGTAATGCACCTAGTTTCAGTTTCAGAAATAATCTAACATTAAAACAACAATTGTGTAATAAAGACGTCAAAAAAAAAAAAAAAAAAACTACCTATAATTCCAGACGCAAAGGTACTTTTCCTTGTAGGTCTTGTACTGCTTGTACACATATTCATAGTACTACACCATATATTCATCCTGTTAGAAATTTTACACTATACTCTCATTCATATGCAGACTGTAAAACCACAGATGTTATTTATTTTTGTTTCTGCCAAATATGTCATGCCTTCTATATAGGAAAAACAAATAGAAACTTAAAGGATAGAATATTGGAACACATAAGAGACATCAGAAATAACAAAACTACTAGTGCGCTTGCTCAACATGTTTTAAACACTGACTCTTCACACTCTTTCAAGTTCTTTGTTTTACAACATATACATAGAAATGTGAGGGGAAGAGATATAGAAAATTTCACAGAGAGCCGAGAACAAAGATGGATTATCAAGCTCAATGCTGATATATCCAGGCTTAAATGGTTGTACATCACTGGTTCCATTTCTTAAAGCTAGACGCCTTCAACACAATTAATTTTTTGCATAAAATAAAAATATATATATATACATATATTTCTTTTATTATATATTTTGTATTATGCATTCTCTTTTATATATATATTATATATATGCATTTTTATGAGATTATTTAATTGTTTTAAATTAAATATGAATATACTATGCATTTTTATTTATATGCATTTTTTATATATATGCATTTTTAATGAGATTATTTAACTGTTTTAAATTAGATATGCATAAATATGAACATACTTTACATTTTTGTATATATATTTTTGTATATATATTTTATATTTTATATTCATATGCGTATTTTACAATATTCTTGTCATATATGCCTTTAAATTTTCAAAAGTTGTATGATGTCACTAACTGGAAAAAATTGTTTTGACTGAGAGTGATATAAAACAAGCAGTTGAACAGTTAATTCTTTGTCTGATGAAGCAACGAAGGTTGCGAAAGCGCTCACCTCTCCTTTTTACTTTGTTTAAATAAAGACGTTATTGTGTGGTACCCGGTATAGTGTTTTCTCTCATATTATAGATAAGCTCACCAGCTTAAATATAAACCCCTATGTCACTAGATGGGTTGCAAACTGGCTCAAGGACAGAACCCACAATGTTAGAATTGCTGGAGCCATGTCAGACTCCAAACCAGTTACAAGTGGCGTCCCACAAGGCTCAGTCCTGGGACCTCTCTTGTTCGGTATATATTTCTTGGAGGTACAGGCCAACACGGAAGGACTGTGGCTGACCAAGTTCGCAGATGACTGCAAACTGGGTGCCATAATTGACTCTCCAGCCGACACAAGCATCCTACAAAAGGGCCTCATAGAAACAGACAACTGGTGCCAGAGCCATGGCCTCAAGCTAAACGCCAAAAGTGTATAGTCATCCCTTCGCAAAAACAAAGTGCCCAGAAATTACCACATAGATGGTAATCCATTAAGTACGGAAGAAGTAATTAGGGACCTGGGGACCCAAGTTGATAGCAATCTCTCATTCGACAACCACGTGGCCAAAGTGGTTATAAAAACATTTTATATAGCACACCTAATCATAAAGGGATTCACATCCAGATCAGGGGAGGTCATCGTGCCTCTTTACTCATCCCTCATCAGGCCCATAATTGAGTACAATGCCCCTTTTGGGATGTACTTTACCAGACACCTGCAGCAACTGGAAAGACCCCAAAAGTACCTCACCAAGAGGATCAAAGGGCTCAAACAGATGCCATATGCTGCCCGGTTAAAGAAACTCCAGCTCTACTCAGTGGCATACCGCCTGCTCAGAGGCGATCTGTGCCTGACGTATAAAGCCATGTCCAACCCGGAATTAATGGACATGCTGCACCTCAGAAAATCTAAATCCCATCGAGCTACGCGCTCGAGAGACTTGAACCTCAGCACTGAAATAAATAGGACTTGCTGGAGGGACAGATTCATAACCCAGAGGCTCCCTTCACTCTGGAATAAAATCCCAGTCCAGGTTAGGCAGAGTCCCTCATTGACTCTCTTCAAGAGGAATCTTGATGAGTGGATGGGAGATCGTAGATTTACTCCGGGTATCACTTCTGTGTCACTGTTAGACAGAGGCACAGTATACTAACCTCGAAAAAGGTCATAGCAAAATTAATTTAAAATGGGTGGCGAAAGCCAAACACACTCTGGCTAGGCTTGTAAATGCCCTAGGGCAGATAGCCTAGTATGAACCTATGAACCTATGAGTCCTGTGTGATAGATACTCTAAAGAACACTGTCAGATCACTGGGTTTTATATAGATTATATGTATATATATATATATATATATATATATATATATATATATATATATGTATATATATTTGCCTGTGTGTGTGATTGTAAATAAGTTCAGGTGGAAACAGATCACAAACTCTTGTAAAGCATATTAAAAAAAAAAACATATACAGGGTACCTCCTAGACTGCAGAAGATGTTATTGTGTTACATAATATACAAAAGTGTGATCTGAAAATGAAATATGAAGAACTGCTAGAAAAAGAATTAAATATTGTTTGGATAATACATCAGTTATCACTCAAAGAAATAAAAGTAAAATACTTTTGAGTATATGGAATACTGACTTAGAAATGCAGTTATTGGAAGACATTATTGTGAATGGCTGGCCTGAGGCAAACTCATTATTAAGGAAAGGATTTTGATGAAACTCTGTACAAAAGTGCTTAATCTATATATATATATATATATATATATATATATATATATATATATATATATATATATATATATATTTTCCGATCATGGAAGCTGTGGTGGTGTTTTTGTCATTGAAGGTTCTTCTTGTTTTGCTTTTTTTTATTCTGTGCATTTTGCATCTTGTGGTTCTCATCTGCAAGGAAAGTAATGCTATTTTTTTTTTGTTTTTTTTGCACGGGAGAAGAAAGTTGTGTTTAGGGCTCAGTGTTCAAAGCTGACAAGTTAATAGTTCTAAATCAAATGAAAAAGCAAACTGTTGAAAGGATGTATAAATTACATCTGGGAATAATGAAGTATGGGTAAACAGATAATTAAAACATAAAAACAAGAAATTCTATGTTTTGACCAGGAATATCAACACACGTGAAACAAATATTGCAGAACTGTATGTAGCAGTGCATAACATAACAACAGTCTAAGGAAAGAGTTGTTAGCATATCCAGTTATAGTAGAACTATTTGACACAAAAAGTACAGGTGTGATTAGTGCTTTGCAGTCTATGTTTTCATATTTGACAGTGCTTCCCGATAAGATGAGTCAAGAATTCAAACAATTTTTGTTTGAGTGGGGATTCAAACATGACAACATCCAGTCCCAGACTATCCTTATTTTTATGGACAAATGGAAACAACTATCCAATCAGTAAAGACTCTCATGAGAGAGAGAGCTGTACCAAAAGCTATGAAAATTGCCATGTTAAAATTTTGGAATATAGAAATGCTGCACTGCAAGGACTTTAGCCTCTCACTATTTCAACTATCAGTTGATAGAACACTGAAAAGCAAGCTGCATTACTGATATCTGAGAATCAACATAAAAGAAATGCTGGAAAGAAATTTGCACAGACTGAAATACTGCTTTAACAGAAGCTGCATAAGGCTACCAGGGAATAAAGAAGCCATAGGAAAGTCCACAGTGTGAAGATAAACTTTGGGGTAAAGAGGCTGAACCACGATGCTATGCATTTTGGCTTTGTAGAACACAATGTAGATATTTATACAAGACAAATATATTGAAGCCATAGGTCCATAAAAATGGGGAGCAAGGGTATCAGAACAGAGCCTTTGCAAGCAAATAGAGACTAAAACTGTGCTGATCAAAAGATATAGAGAAAGATTGCTGAGCATCTCTCTCCAAGGAAAAGATTAGACAGTTACAAGCATTAATGAATGAAACATTCATTATTAAATCTTGAGTATGTAAACTAAAATGACTTTAATGTAAGCAGTTCACAACATGCATAGTATGGTGTTAATATTACCATAGCCTGATTAATGTAAATCAATGCATCAGCCTCACACACACACACACACACACATATATATATATATATATATATATATATATATATATATATATATATATATATATATATATGTTATAGTGCAAGAAAATTGGGGATACATTACAATGAGTAACATACTCGTGAATGCTAATGTGTTTTGCCATATTGATTAGCTTGTCATGCATTACACAAGAGTTCCACAGAACTAAGTGTTCACAGTAAATGTCATGAAGTTTAGACCACATCTGTTGTTTGTTATTTATTAAGCCCCCTGACATTACAGGATGAACCCATATTTCTTTAATCACATCATAGAACATATCAGCTAGTGGGGGAACCAAGCAAGAGGTCTAGTCAGGAGCTTAGAAGGCTTCTAGGAGACATCACAGAATTAAAAGCATAATGGTGTTAGGCCACTGGTTCTTCTGAATTATCCAGAGGCATGTTTAAACCTTCTCCAAATGAACAGGTGAGTTGAGTCAATGGAAGGCCTCTGTCCACCAGAACCATTTCCCCCCAAGGAAAATCAAATGGTCCAGTGTGCCAGAAGGGTGATATCTGTTGTTTATCCTCCATCACTTTGCACCTTTTAAGTGGGGATGAGAGGGTGATTGTGGGTGCAAACATTTGGAATTGACCCTGTGGAAGGGCTCCAGACATCCACAAAGGACAACAATGGTATACCTGTGGTGCCCTTAGTGGATGTTGTGACATAGTAGGCCACCTAAAAAAACTGGAAGTGACCAGGAAATAATACTGGCTGTCTTTCAGGAATCTTAGGGCTCCCTGGACTTGTGGTAGCATGTGCAAGGAATAAGAGGCTGGGATGAGGATCGTATGATGGCTGAACCAGTGATTGGTGCACTGTAGCACAAGTGATTGATGTGGACATCAGACAGACAGCTACCATGTCCATTGTCTGATAACTTTGTGCTATGCCTAATGTTGGACCCAACATTGTGGGTATGCAATCATTTGATCCTAACATTAGGGTATGGGGTGACATTAAATACAGACCTTGTGTACCCAGACAAGGAATGATACCAGAGGTAGATCAGGTTGCACAGGCACATATAGTTGGACTTGAGTTGATGTCAGGGACAGGCAGACATCATGCTTGAGGCCTGAAAGACTTTCAGAACTTGGAGAAAGTTTAGTGCAAGTCCAGAGGCTTGAAGTACAGCAGCAAAGTATTGGGAGGTAGGCTCTGACTTCTGTAATTCCTGAGGAGGGAGTCTGATGGCAATGGCCCAACATTTCAAAATACTTTAATTGAGACTGGCACCAGAGGAACCCGAGTCTTTCTAATGGGAAGGAACAGCTGTCTGTTACACAAGTGTTATCACCTCACGCAGAAATTGAGAGGGGGTGTGGTGGAGGGAAGCCAGTTTTTAAGAAGGTGGAGGAGAAACCAGCTGTTACCATCAAGATTAGAAGATCACAAGGACATGATAACCAGGACAAAAGAAGCAGCCTACTGGTGGAGTCCTGAAGTAGCTGAATGGGGTAGAGGAGGCTGCAGGGTTTATAGGGAGCTTCTGATGAACACACATCTATGAACCCTATGAGACAGATCAAGAACAGGATGAGACCCCACCAGATATGCCTTCATCTCAGTGCTTGTTCTCAATTCTTCCCCATCTTTATAAGTTTTGCAAGCACTGAAGGTTCTCAAAAAAAATGTGTCACTAATACTGCTCAGTGATGTTGTGAAGGTGCTATGCTCAGGGCTGTGATGCACTTGGAGTGTTTGCCCATAATATGAATTTGCTTTGTGTAGGAGTATGTGTTACATAAAGACAAGAGAGAAGAAAATGCATAACATGAGGATGAAAAGGTTTGGGGAAAAGTCAATACATTCCACTAATGAATACTAAGGAGAGAGAGGGAGAGAGGATGTTTTGTACCTGCTTAGTGGGAGTAAAGAATTTGAGGGGTTAGGGTAGACTGCTTAGATCAGATAGCTGCTCATTGTTTGGAAGAATGTTTATGCAGAAGTCTCAGAATGGATTTCTTCAACTTGTGCAAACTAAGACAAAAAAAATGTAATTGTGTTTTGTGAAATTATTTCAAACATTATGCTACAGCTACTTCTGTGCAAGTTAAGAAAAGGAAAGCAGGGTCTATATCACAAAATCGAACTTCCAAAATGTCGAACACCATAAGTTTGAACTTGGGAGATCGAATTCGGATAACATCGACACTTCAAAACAGTGAATTTTTTCCCAGGGGAAAAAATTTGCTGTTCTGAAAAACACACACATAACACAATCACACCAAACACCTTCAAAACCTACACTAAAGCTAACATACACCACTATCTATGCACTATCCTTAACCCAACCCTAACCCTAAAGTCCGTCACTGCCGCACACTTACCTGACCCGCGCCCTAACCCTAAAGTCCGTCACTATCGCACAATTACCTGACATGTGCCCTAACCCTAAAGTCCGTCACTACCTGTTTGTATACTTACCTTGACCTGGTCCGAAAATGCCGAAGCCGCAGAAATGGCCAACCGAATTCTTTCCCAGGGAAAAAATTCGGGTTTCCGCGGCTTTGACATTCTCAACTTAAGAACTACCAAGTTCAGCCTTCCGGTATTCGATGTTCTCAATGTTTGATTTCACGATAGGAACCCGGAAAGCATAACTATGGTTTGTTTGTCAGACATGCATGAGTAGAAGTAATAAAACCTATTAGACAGGAATATTGTAGACACTGTGGCCTTGCTCCATGATGCAATGATTAGATTCTGTTGATTACAGTATTTTGAGGCATAAAGGAATTTACTGGATGTGAAAGTATGAAAAGTATGTGGTTAGAAATGAAAAAGTTTCCAGAAGGATAGCAAACTCTGAACTGGTCTTTAGATGAGAAAATGAAATCTATTGGATAATGTAACAGATAAAAATTCTAAATTATATTGGAGAATATTCCAAAAGAATCATGTCAGATTAGGGATTATGTTTATTGTGCTTATGTGTACAGAGCAATCCAGCAGCCTGCTATGATTACATTTTCTTTGTGATTCTTAAGATGCTGTTATCCACTTTGTAAATAAAATCTACATTGCAACAAGACTTTCACTTTGTTCATAGTCTATGACTCTGATTTACACTAAAGGAGTGACGTTAGAGTGTCAGGGGAAGAGAATTGCAGAGTTGTCATGCAGAACAGAGGAACATGTCCTAATGTTGATTTCTTCAGTTAGAGTACATTTGAATCTTATAATTTGGGCTGCATAATCAAGGATTTTTTAAAGCGTGAGAGAGATTCAGAATTGTTGTAATAAATGAGGAAGGAGGATGAGCATAAGATACTATCCAGCTGAGCTGGAATTAGGCAGAGCAGAAGGAACCCAAGATGCTATAAGGGAAAACATAACCCAAGTTATTTCTGAATAATCAAGGAATCCGATTCTGGTGATGTCTGCCAGCTCTGGTGTTAGAAGTTAGGTAAATGCAAAGCAAGGAGGTGGGTGAGAAGCATGTTGTGGCACAAGGGACCCCAAAATCAAGACTGCAATCTGAAGAGACCCAAAAGAGTTGGAGGCATCACTGGGCCTACCTGATTCATGTCATCCTTCAATATATTTGTCCCTGTGTTTGCACCCCTTTTATTTATTTATTTTTTTAATCTCAGAGTTCTTTTGTGAAAAGTAAAGTTTTGAAGGACCATTATTCTTTATCTTCATGTAGCTTCATTAAAATGGTAATGTAATGAACAGCTAGCATATTGTGCATGGCTATTAAACCCAAAACAGGAAGAATGGTGATCCATAATGGGAATTTACTTCCTGCAGCTGCTTTCATTCTTGTGTGACTCTGTTAAGGAAATCAGAGTAAAAGAAACTAAAAAAAATAATTAAGTAATAAAAATCTAACACAAGTGAATGCTGAAGGAAGCCATGGAAACTTTATTCCAGCTGGACAGTGGAGAAGAACTGGAGACGATGAGTGACTACCCATGTCAAGTGCTGTGAGAACAGGCTGGGGTGTGTGGTCTCAGAACAATGGAAAAAAAACAATTCCACTTATCTGCATGTTAAAATATGAGCTAAGTCTCATTATATGACACCTGCTACCAAAATCTGTTAAAATTACTTTAGATTATTTGCTGCTAGTCCGTGAGTGAATCTTGCCTTATGAGTTCTGAAGCAAGTATTTTTAGTAACTGTGCTCCGACTTCTTTTCTGGAGGGCGGACTTAACAGATCATTTGATTCTGACAAATGATTGTCTTAAAAATTGAAATTACTTGGACAGTCCACTGCTGTATCTGCAGCAGGTTATGAATATACTGCCCTATAAATATATGGCAAATGGTACAGTCACTGTCCCCATTTTAAGCTAGCCATCAGAGTGAAACCATTCTAAAGACTGGCATGTCCTGCTTGGAACCAGCAACCCACTGATAGGAGAAGACACTAGAAGGTTACAAGTCAAGCCAAAAGATTATTTGCTTGCTGAAAAAAATGTAAAATGCTTTTGAGGCAGTGGTCAACAGAAACATGTTATTTTTCTAATAGAAAATAGGAAAATATTTACGTTTCCTGTATGCACAAAACCACTTAACTACTTTTCTTATATCTGCCACATATCTTCAAAAATGTGTATGTGCAACTCTCAAGCAGTTTTCCTAAAGTGCATACTTAACTGTCATGTCAACTGCTGAATTGTGCTGCTGTAGCAAGCACAAACTTGTCTTCAGTTGTCAACTGTTTCTATTATTTGTGTTTTAATGTGCTCCACAACTTGGCTGTGTCATGATTGAAAATTGTTCACAGACCAAACCACTCACTTGCTAAGTAGGTAAACAAATAAAAATGAGAACTCTCTTGGTATTTAACTTATGCCAGTGTTAAAGGGAGACATAAAAGTTGATGCCTAGCAATAGTTGAGGAACTGCTTACAAATACGAGTTGCAGAATATGTAACATAGTAGCTCATCATCAGAAACAGCATCAGCCTGTAGATCTATCATCAGGAGATATCTGCTCACACTGCTGGCACCCATGTTTGTTTAGTGCGTTAAACGTCAGAGAGTCAGGCTGGGGGTGGATGACAGTTTGAGACCTGGCAACTGTTCTCTTCTGGGAGAAGGGCATACCTCTCAACCTCCAAATCAGAGAATCAGGGACAAAGACCTTAAAATCAGGGACACCTCATTAACATAAGATATGCATATTTAAATAAGCGCATTAATGGACACACTCACCATTCATTCAATTACACAAAGACAGGGCATCATTTTAAGCACTTTTTATTACAGAATTATATACACTGACACATCAAAATAGAGGATTATTCATATTTTCATGAAAACTGTATAAAAATTGAAGTCAGACATGTTCACCCCCCCCCCCTCACAAACACCCTTACAAAAACAGTGCTTCTATGGAACAGAAGCAATACATGGAATAAGACAAGTACATTCAGACTGATTCAACTTCAGCATCTTGGCAGGCAGCATACATTTCTGCAGCTGATGCAGTACTAGAATGTTCTTTGCTGTAAGCAGCTGTTGCCTTTTCTTGCTGCTTCCAGCATATCCTTAGAATGTTTTACACAGCAGCAGTCATTGTCCTCATTCACAGTACCAGTCATTGTCCTTAGGATGTTTTACACAGTAGCAGTCATTGTCCTCGTTCACAGTACCAGTCATTGTCCTTAGGATGCTTTACACAGTAGCAGTCATTGTCCTCATTCACAGTACCAGTCATTGTCCTGTCACAGTACCAGTACCAGTCATTGTAGATCCTTTGCTTTACACAGTCAGCTCATTTTCATGCACCAGTCATTGTCCTTAGGATGCTTTACACAGCAGCAGTCATTGTCCTCATTCATCTTTATTGCTAATAAAGAGTTTAATATTTTTGGGCCAAGTGACTGTCTGAGCTCAGTTTTTACTTTGCGAACCATGCTGAATGCCCGTTCTGATTCACTGTTTGAGTGCGGCAAACAGAGAACATCTCATTAGCTTTTGAAAAGTTGGGATGTCTTGCACTGGAGGGGTCCCAAACACCATCGACCAGTACTTTAAAAAATTAGATGTGTCACATCCATATGACCAGTCAGTTATCTGATATACTGAAAACTCATCTATCAGTTTGCATCGCTGCACTTGTGAACTACAAAAACTGAGACGAGTGCCAATATCTGCTGTAACAGTTGAAGAAAGCTGCAGTTTCATAGCTGGATCCAATAAGCTGGCCATGTTCTGCAGCAGGGGATCTTTTGCAGGGAAATGCTTTTTCATTTTTAATAGCACTGCAGAGTAAAATTGTTTGGCTCTCTTAAATAGTTTCTGCTCCACTGTAGTACCCCTGATCCGAATTTTCATCCAGGTATGTTTCGGCATTAGGACCAATATGAATTTTGCCATCTTCTAAGATGTTGTCCTGCACTTCAAGAATTGCAACAATACTACTTATATTGCCCAAAAACTGCCTTCCAATTGGTGGTTTCAATACCCTACTGGCATATGCCTGCAGTACTTTGTGGATCTCATTATGGAATATGAGCAATTTGCTTTCCCTGCTTTGCATTAGCATATTGAAGTTATGTAGTGGTTCAATGGCATACTGCAGGAAGAAGAATGCCAGCTTGATATCATGGCTGTGCAGTCTGTCAGCTATTAGATCCACTTTAACAGATCGTGGTTCATATAACAAGAAGTATGATCTCAGGGCGGGCCACAAGGCAAGCATTCTTTTTATGATTTTTGTCAAACTCAGCCATCGAGTGGGGGCATACCTGATAATTTTGAGAGGTTCAGTATCCACAAACGGTGCAAATTCCTTCAGCTTCTGCTGACGCTGTGCACTGCTGGAAAAGTGACAATAAATGTCAGATATCAATTCCTCTACAGGTACAGCCATTGCCTTTACACCAGATTTGATGCATAAATCTGCAATGTGGCACAAACAGCCCATATTGAAAATATGTGGATTAACCTCTTTTAATCTAGATAGCACCGAGTTCTGCTTGCCAATCATGGATGCAGCATTGTCTGATGAATAAGCCACCATGTTGGTCACAGGAATGTCACACTTGCTCAGAGTCTGCATTACACAATCAAAAATGGCTTGGCCAGTTTCACTGACACAAGCAGGTATGTCAAGGAGTCTTACAACATTTTTACCAATGGCATGGTCAAAAAAAAACAAATAAAATCACAAGCAACTTGTCATCCCCCATATCTGTACTTTGGTCGAGGTACAAACAGTATGGCACTTTCTGACAAGCTTGTGCAATATTCTGCTGATACTTAGGCCCCATTACATCTCTCAAAATGCAAGCAGCATTTGTTGGTCCACAGGTCATTTTTTGTACCACCTCCGGATCCATGCAGTACCTCTTCATGTACTTCAGGAAATGATCCCCAGTTGTAAATGGCAAGTTGTGTTCAGCAAGTAGGCCCATAAAGGCTACTTCAGCCTCCAGAACTTTAGCATTGGTTTGCTGAGTGGCAAACATTTCTGTCACCTTCCTCCCAGTCGAGTGCTTGGTGCTCATCTTGTGCTTCTCAGTGTCCATATGCCACTGCAAATCATTCCTCCCTCCATGTCCGACATTAATATTAGTAGCACAAGTCTTGCAAAATGCATAGCCTTGACCACGCCTGCTTTCCATTACCCAGACAAAGGTAACCTTCCAGCTACTTTGGAATGTGGTCATTCACTTCTTCTATTCAGAGGCAACATCCTCAGAGAAGAACAAAGGGGTGTAATTAGAAGACTTCAAGGTAATTCACAGGTGTGCCGTGATGCTACACTTTTACATACAGTAAACAAAGCTGGTATGATGGCAACCAGTAGTCTAAAAATTCTTACCCTTCTGAGTTGTTGCACTATAACAGTACAAGAAACTTTGCGTTGCACCACCTTCCATTGTGGCTTGCACCATGCTGTTCTGTGATTCAGCCATGCCTTTGCTTCTGAACAAAATTAATGATTCAGATAAAAGATGAGAATCCAATCTAGGAACCTCTAAATGTGTGTGCAACTCAGTAAGACTGAGTAATACACAGCACTGCACATATTCACTTGAGTAAGCATTATTGGAAATCAATAATGCATCCAGGAAAAAATATTTAAAATAACTCAATGCATCCAAGAAAAAAATATTGCAAATAATTCATAACGTATTCAGGAAAATGTCATTACTGCAAATGACTATGGATCCATGGAAAAAGACATTACTGCACATAATTCAAAATGCACCCAAGGTAATAAAATGCATCTAAGAAAAAAATTATTGCAAATAATTTATAACGTATCCAGGAAAATGTCATTATTGCAAATGACTATGGATCCAAGGAAAAAGACATTACTGTGCATAATTCAAAATGCACCAAAGGTAATAAAATGCATCCAAGAAAAAAATTATTGCAAATAATTCATAACATATCCAGGAAAATGTAATTACTGCAAATGACTATGGATCCAAGGAAAAAGACATTACTGCACATAATTCAAACTGCACCCAAGGTAATTGTTGCAAATGATTCATAACATGTGTAAGAAAATGCTTATTGCAAATGATTCATAAGAGGCCAAAGAGAAAGCTCATTATTGCAAATGATTCAAAATGCACACAGGAAGTGCAGACAAGGAGCATGTTATAAAACTGAAATCATGGATACGATTCTGCAGAGCATCAACCTAGTTCTTATTGCCAGAAATCAGGGCCCTCCTGTGAATCAACTCAGAACCTATATTACTGTGCCAGTTCCACCAGCAACTGTGTCCATACTTCAACTGTCCAGAAGTTTGTAGAATTTCCAAATGTTTACCCCATACCTTTGGTCTGTTCCTCTTAAAAGTTGTGGTTTGCATGACTTTTGTGGCTAATCAGTGAGGACTAAATTCACTAAATAATGACAACCATTTCAGTTTCATATTCTAGCAACTTTATAATTTCATAAGAGCAATATTTAAAATTTGTCACCCCCCAATTATTTTTGGATTTGACCAGATGTTTTCAATATGAAATAACTTTTAGAAGCAATAAATAACCTTGCTAGAGAAGTCATGGGAATATATCTTATTAATAGTACATGACAAACAGTCCCAAAGCTTATTTTGTTTGCTTTATCCAGTTGGTGACCACAGCCCCACTGTCAGCAGAGTTTAAAATATAGAGACAGTAACCAGAGGTTGATCAAGAGTTTTTCAACAATTACATAATGACACTAGCAAATTAGTAATCCACTGTTCACTAAAACTGCTAGATAAGATGCAATATTTTTTCTGCAACAAGGTAAACAAGTCACCTGAAAAAATGTCATTGAGAAAGGGCACGATTCATCACTGTAAAGCATTATCATTCAATGTACCGTTATCCTTACAGTAAGTTATTCATATTTTCTGACTACCATAACCACCACAGAAAATGTGACTAAGCATAGTTAAAAATAAACAAAATATTTGAAAAGTAAAGAAAAATAAAACATAGATGTCAAAATACTAAATCCAGAATAAAGTTCAAAACACTAAAATGCAGAGGAGGAGAGAAACAAACAGCTCTGTGATATCACTACCAGAAGTCAGAAACAACAGTGCTTTTAGTGAGCAGCCCGTGATTAAAAATAACAGACACATCAGAACCCTAATTAGTCTACATTCTATTGGCCACAACTGTTTATAAACACTTGGTTCTCAACCAATCACTTAGGTTCATAGGTTCATACTAGGCTATCTGCCCTGGGGCATTTATAAGCATAGCCCAATTGTGTTTGGCTTACGCCACCCCTTGATTTGAGTATACTGTGCCCTTTTTAAAGTTTAGTTTACTGTGCCTCTGTCTAATAGTGACACGGAAGTAATCCCCGGGACAAACCTACGATCCCCCATCCACTCATCAAGATTCGTGCTCTGCCTAACATGAATTGGAATTCTATTCCAGAGCGAAGGGAGCCTCTAGGTTCTGAATTTGTCCCTCCAGCATGTTCTATTTATTTCTGTGCTGAGGTTCAAGTCCCTCGAGCGCGTGGCTCTAAGGGATTTAGATTTACTGAGGTGGAGCATGTCCATTAATTCTGGGTTGGACATAGCTTTATATGTCAGGCATAGATCGCCTCGAAGTAGGTGGTATGCAACTGAGTAGAGCTGGAGTTTTTTTAACCGAGCAACATACGGCATCTGTTTGAGTCCCTTGATCCTCCTGGTGAGGTACTTTTGGGGTCTTTCTAATTGCTGCAGGTGTCGGGTAAGGTACATCCCAAAGGGGGCGTTGTATTCTATGATGGGCCTGATGAGGGATGAATAAAGGGGCACGATTACCTCTCTTGATCTAGATGTGAATCCTTTCATGATGAGGTGGGCTATGTAGAAGGTCTTTCTAACTACTTTGGCAATGTGGTTGTCAAAGGAGATTGCTATCAACTTGGGTCCCCAGATCCCTAATTACTTTCTCTGTACTTAATGGGTTACCACCTATGTTGGTAATTTGTGGGCACATTGTTTTTGCCAAAGGGTATGACTATACACTTTTTGGCATTTAGCTTTAGACCATGGCTCTGGCACCAGTTATCCGTCTCTGCGAGACCTTTTTGAAGGATGTTTGTGTCAGCTTGAGAGTCGATTATGGCGCCCAATTTGCAGTCATCTGCAAACTTGGTTAGCCATAGTCCTCCCACGTTGGCCTGTACCTCAGAAAAGTAAATACTGAACAAGAGAGGTCCCAGGACAGAACCTTGTGGGACGCCACTTGTGACCGGTTTCATGTCTGACATGGCTCCAGCAACTCTGACTCTGTGGGTTCTGTCTTTGAGCCAGTTTGTGACCCATCTTGTGACATAGGGGTTTATATTTAGGCTGGATAGCTTATCTATGATGCCCGAGTGGGGTACTGGTCCCATGGAAACAGTGTTTTTTGCTTTGGAGAGGGCGGCCTTCACCTGAGCATCAGAGATGTTTGGGAGGCTGCACTCTGCCGGGATAGATACTTGCTCTTTTGTGGGGGAGGGGGTGGAGAAGTTTGTACTGAATCTGTCTGCCAGGATATTGGCGATGTCTGTGGGTTCAGTGTATTTTTTGTTGTTTAGAATCAACTCAGAACAAGTCTGGGAGTTGCATCCCAGGTTCCTAACATAACTGAAAAAAGCCTTATGATTGTCTTTAGTGTCCTGTGCAATTTTTCTCTCAAAGCTGGCCTTGGAGGATTTTATGAGGGATCGTAATTTTTTGCTAGTACTGATCAGAGATGCCTTCCCTTTTAGGGATTTTGCTCTATCATGTAGTAGCTTCCTCCTTCTGTTGTACATTTTTTTATGGCTGGGGTCCACCAGACTGGACGCCTGCCTTTGGATGATTGGATCTTGAATTTGTTTGGGATAGCATGATCCATGCATTCCTGGAGATGTCCGTAGAATGTGTTTATATAGGATTCTGCAGTTTGGGCTGTAGTTTCCACTGGCCCTGGGGCCTTGAAGGATTCCACTTCGGTTTTGAGAAGTGTGAAGTTCGCTTTTGAGAAGGTTTTCATTGTGGTTTTCTGGGCTGGGGGTGGGGTCGGGATGTGGATATCCAGTAAAATTAATTTATGGTCTGATCTTACAAATGAGGGATATACTTCTGGTATGGAGCATAGAGTCCCCATGTTGGGAATGATCAGGTCTAGTATGTTTTCCCCTCTTGTGGGAGTGGTGACTAGTTGTTCCATAGCATTTGAGTTTATAAATTCCAGGAACCTTTGGGCTAAGGTGCTGGGGCTTGAGTAATGCTCCCAGTCTATGTTTGGGTAGTTGAAGTCACCTAATATAATGGTGTTCGGAGAGATCTTCATGTTCTCCAATGTTTTCAGGAAAGCCAAGTGGGATTCCTGACTTTGAGAGGGTGGTCTGTAGGATGCTATAAACTGAAAAGCAGTCTTGCCCACTGTCAGTTGCACATGGATGGTCTCAGATACTTCGTGCAATGCCACTAACCCGGAGGTATGGATAGCCTTGATAAATATGGAAACTCCCCCTCCTTTTGTGGTTCGGTCCGGGTTTTGGGGCCAAAAAGCATGATATGAGGTATAACCTGGTAGTGCTGGGGTGCTCTCTGGAGCCTTGAACCAGGTTTCTGTCACTGCACAGATATCGATGTTCTCCATACTGAGGAGAGCTTTGAGTGCATGCATCTTGAGGTTAAGACTTCTGGCGTTTAGCAGCATTACCCTTAGTTTCTTGTTCCTTGTGCTGTCTATGGAGGTGAGTTTGACTGTTGAGCCTTGCCTAAAAAAGGCACTATGGGGTTGGCAAGAGCCTTTGCCAATATCCGAAAGCCCAGGGATGACAGTTGCAAGCCATCCCTAGCGAAGCAACGTGGCTTGTCGAGCATGTCATCCCAGGCTGACAGACACTGGATCCCCTTTGAATGACACCAACATTTTAGCCAATTGTTAAAATCGATCATTTTGTCTTTATACTGTGGCATCATTCTAGGTGAGGGTAAGATGCTGCTCAAGGTCAGGGTCATACCGCCTGGGTTACATGATCAGAGAGCTCCTCTATGTCTCTTTTCATGTAGTCGAGGGAGGTACGTCTCAGGTCATTCACGCCAGCATGTACAATGACCGAGTCATATTTGTATTTGCTTTGGAGTGACCTGAGTGCTTGTGTTATGTGGCGGATCCTAGCGCCCGACAGGCAGCTCACTGTGACCTTCTCTTTATTCAGCCTGGTGAGCGGGACGCCAGTGTGTCTGACAATAGAGTCACCTATTACAAGAGTATCAGGTGTGTTATTCAGCCTTAAGGGCTGTGACTGCTTGGCACACTGACTTTGTGTGCTATGTGTTGTATGTGTTTTGTTTTGGGGTAGCGTTTGCTTGGATGTCTGCTTTGGAGGTTTCTGTTGCTTAGGTAGATTTTTATTTAGAGCCTCCGAGTATGTTTTTGTGTTTTTATGTGTTTGGTTTGCTGTTGTGGTGGGACTATGTGATACTGGAATTGTGTTGTGTGAGGTTACCTTCTCCTCCTGACTGGTTACACCAGTTTTGAGATGAGGGAGCACAGCCTCCAGTTTGGCTATATGGTTGCATCTCTCACATATATTTGAACCTGTTTGGAGGAGGAGAGGGTTGTCCGTGTACATGAGACAGTTGTAACATTGCCTCAAAATTCCCAGATTCACCAGCTGGACTGGAGAGGAAACCATTAACTGACCTTTGGACATGCTAGAGTAATATAGGGAACTGAATTAAAATGGACCAATAGGGGACAAGGTAATCGTAGAGAGTATAAGAGTAAGTAGTGCTTATGGTTTATTAGTGCTAACTTGTAAGATTGCTTATTTGGACCAGTGAGGGGCCTTAGAATGAGAATATGGTGTTTAATTTGAGAGATAGAGCAGTTCTAAGGGAAAAAGTGAAGAGCAGACTTTGTGGAGCCAGGAATAGTTTAAATCAAATTAGGCGGCGCTGCCCGATGTTGCACTATGCGCAAAAACGCGCAAAAGAGGGTTTTAAGAGAGGGAGATCAAGGAGTTTGGAATTGACCCAAAATGGCCAATAAAACTACAGTTTCAAGGCAGTAACCACTCCCACAGGGGCAGGCAGGCTGCTCAATGTTTATCACTGCCACTGATGAACACAGAGACTTCCCTTTAGCCCAAGCAAACAATGGCCTCCAAGAAACTTACAAAGAGTTCAGAACAGCAAATCTGTAACTGAACTTTTTTAAATCTCAGAAAAGTGGGAAAAAAGCAAGATTTTTTTGTTTTTGTTTTTTTTAAGGAATGCAGAGGTTCATAAGTATCAACAAGTTAGAACAGTGCAGTAAATTACCCCACACTTGAGTGCTAGGCCAGAGACAGATAAAATGCAAGTTTTAAGAAAAAAAAAAACGATTTTAAAAATAAGTGCAGGCAGGAAATTCAGTAATCAGCTCTGGGTTGTGTTCTAAATACAGTTACCAACACAGAAATCAAGTTTAACAAGCCAGAAAATGCTCAAAAGTAGGCGGCAATGCAGAAAAACTTAAATAATCTGAAGCAAAATACTTAAAATCTCAAAATGTAAAACAGTGTGTTTTAGTATTATAAAATGTGGTTGTCCCCAGAATGGATACATACAATCAGAGTGAAATTCTTAAGTTACAACATAATACAGAAAAGCTTAATATAATAGATTAAACTTGCAAATGGATAAAATAAAATGAATCTAGCTGATAACAGTGATAATATGGTGCAGTGATCCTCTTACTTAAGAGAGACAGCATTAAGTAAAATATTTTACATCTTACAATAGAGTATTAAATAATAAGCTGACAAACTAGGAGACCAAATCTAAAGGCAGGCAACTTTAGTCCAGTTAGTCGATAATAGATGAACCACATAGATTATAAAACAAATCTCTCTTCATCAATACTAAATCTTAAGTCTTCTAGTCACTAGACATTTTATTATAGGAGATAAGTACAGCGGCTTTGGTATAATGAATGTTATCTAACAAATATAAGCCCGTATAATTTATTTGAGAGAATGTACTTTAAAATTTGTAGTCTGCTTAAATGGAACCCAGCAGAAGATTGTCAAAGTTTACCTCAGTTATTTTATTCGGTTGGAGGGAAATGTCATGGAATTTGGTGGATAAAGTAGTCAAGGACCAGCAATGACTTAGGTTTAATTTCTGTTCCTTATGGTAATTTTGATATCAGCAAGCAATATTGTCTGATATATGGTCCAGTCAGTGTAGTTAATAGTTGTCAAAGTGAAAGACAAGTATACATAAAGGTATTATTCTTGTCCTGTGTGTCCATTATACCATGAGATTGAACTTGTTTCTACAGTGCAATAGTTAACTTCATGGTAGACTTTTAGGACTATTGTCATCTGCCTATTAAAGGGTGTGTTTCAGTTTATTCATTTCCAAGTTTTCCTGCCACTTGGGTCATGAAGCTCCCACTAGCAATTTTCTATTTATATCTTACATTATTTTAGAAAGGAATTTGCCTCAGTCTGCACAGCATATGCTAGAGACCACACTTTATGTAGTTTTCACTGTCGCTAAACACCTACAAAACTGCATCCTTTCCCAAGGCTTGTTTTTGCTAAGGTCTGTAAAGTGCAATGAAGCACCTGTAACTGCTAAAGTGACATTTTTTCCAAAAAGTTAGTTGAAGACATCTTTGTGTGAAGAAGAACAGTGATGAGTTATATTGCAATACGACATAAACAGATTGGAAAATACTTACAGGAGAAAGACTGGAAACCATAGACCTCCTGGGAACAATTCCAAACCCCACAGGCATGAAGAACAGAAACGATGAACCACCAGCACCACGGCAAGGCAAGCTGGAGCTCTAAAATTCCCCCTCCGCTCTCAGTGTCCCTCTCGAAGTCTCGGTCAAAGATGAATTAGCTAGCACTTCTCTAGGCTGCGCAAAGTAAAATGGCCGCACGATATTCCTTCCTTCTATCAAGTAGCACGCCATGCTCACTCAATCCCCAGAGATTGGAAGGCCTTCCACCATCCATCAATGCTGCTGATATGCAGACTGAGCAGACCTAATTGAGCCCTCCATCCACCAAGTCCACTGCAGCCGCATAACTTCCCAACTTCTGCTTCTGCATAAACAGAAACGTTCGAAGGCACATGCTGGCTGCATGCAAAACAGATGCAGTAAAGCAATGCTCTGATTGGCTGAGATGTTTACAGCCAGAACAAAGCGTGCTTTACTGTAGATCTCAGGTGTACTTGCACCCAAACAGGGCACTCTGGAAAGTAAGCTTATTTAAGCTTAAAAACGGGTGCTCCCGGTTAATTTGGCACGATTGAGAGCTATGGAGATGGGTATGATGGGAGGGGAGTTTGTACAGTATTTGTCAGTAGTAGAAATCAGAGTTTTTTGTGTGTAAGGCTGTAAAGTATTTGTTTAGGTGGGGTGAAAAAGAGAGTAAATGCACATAATGCAACCTTATTGAAGGAGGTACCTTTCATAGCTGAACTGCACAACTAACATAGGACAACACTGCATATATTGCATATTTTCACTGAATGAAGGTAAGCAAATGGATATGAAGATGACCGTACTGCTCACAAAGATGGGAGAATGAATGCATCGTACCTTGGTATGATTGCACCAGTGCCCCACCTGGGTGAAGATGAGGCTATATTAAGACATGTCCACTTCTGCAGTGTGATCACCCCAGATAACACCATTTTGAAGGGTCTGTTGTATCCCTAGGAATATGACTTAAAGTTGGTGGAAGGCACATCCTTCTAGAAGAAGGAGGATCTCTTGTAGAAAGATCCACAGTGGGAATATCTCTGGAGTAGGTAAAAGCTAATTAGAAAGAGTGGGGCAAGAGTGAGTCCTTTTAAAGTGCAACAGCTGCTGAGTCCCCCCCCCCCCCAATAATAATCATTATAAATAACAGGCTTTGAATGTTATTTACACGTGGAACACTTCATAGTGGATCTGTAGGTGAAGACAGCTTTTCTCTGCTGGAGTGGTTGGGACTTCTCACTGAATGTATTTTTCTGAAAAAAAGTAAGTGTTCTAAATTGCCACTCACACTACTTCCAAAATAAACTTCTGTATCATGTTGTGCTTTTCTGTACTAAATTAGCACGATGTACAGGCAAATTGCATAAAGGTTATTAGGTATCTCTTATTAGCATACTGTTCCTTTTCCATACACATAACAATGCCGTATCGGTATATAAGGCTTTTCAACATCTTGTGTCACTACTTGTTTGCTGTGGTGGGAGTTGTGACAGCTGCTTCAATTGCATGATGTGTTAGTGTGCAACTTGCTGATTTATGTGACTAAACAAGTTAACATTATGTCATGAGGTAGGGGGAGTCTGGAAGAGTACAGCCCTCACCTGTGCAGTGGTTTGGGTTCGGTTTTTACTCATAATTCTTACCTTCACCCTTTTTGTTTGGTATAACTTAAGTTGCTTTGTGCTCTGAAATGGTGGTGTGTGGCCAATTGAATGAGCCTGCTGTTGTAATGGGTTTGAAATCTGTGATCCCCATTTAATTCTTCTTATAACAACTGGTTGAACATCTTTGTGGCTGGTAATTAAATGGAAGTGGTATGCAGACCTGAGAACATTAGTGTCACTGTACAGTTCTTGTCTAAAATGGGTGGGAGGTTGGCATAATGGTTAAGGTGTTTACCTTACAGATGCAAGATTTGATTCTCATGTGGGGTAATTGGCTAGGGTTAAAATGGCCCACAAGGGCAGTTACCCTAGTACTACTCTATGAACCTATGTGAAGTTAGGAAACCTATGCAGTGATCTGATATATTATCTATATAATTAGAATTGGATTTTGTGTTATCTTGTTAGAATGAAAAGTATTCTGTATTGCAGTACATTTGCCATTTCATTGTTCCTTTTATGTATTTCCTCTTCTAGAAACAACTATAAAGATTACTCAATGGAATCGAGAACACTGTTCAGAATCCATGCAGCCCTCGCAAAATTAAAGGCAGAACAAGAAGAGAATAGTGTAAATGGAGCCTCATCTTAGTACAGTGCAACAAACAAAGGAAATAGTTGGACTTTGACTGAAAAGCACTTTCCAGATTAATAAACTTGAAGTGTCCTGCAGGAACTGCCCTTCCCTTCATCACTGTATCAAAAGGACTCACGGACATACATAAGGAAATATTTACCAGTTCAGGGAACGCCGCTCATAACAGAGACCTATAACTAAGAATAATAAATTATTCTAAACTGTTGCAATGATTTATGCAGATAAGTATCTTTATACAGAATCTCCTTACTCATGTAGAGGGCACTGTTCCTCAGGACAACTGAAAATTGCTTTGTGTGTAGAAGACAAGAAAATGAACTTTGATTTATGGGCATTGACAACCCTAGTAGAAGGAAATATTAGGAGTGCAATTTGAATGTGTGTGTTAGCCACAGTCTGCAACAAACTGTGGTGTTTGCTGCTTCTAAGTCCATGCATTTTATAGGAGGACCACGAAATAAGTCAAACAGAGCAGTAATATTACTGCTTAATACGAAGTTTGTAACCTGACCTGCACAACAAATAGCAGCTATTAACTAAGATATGTTACTACTACTGCTGAATCCACTGTTGCAGCTGTACGTATGCTCCTCTTCTTGTGTAGGGTAAAGTGAGCGAGTGTGATACATCAAGATTGTGACCCAAAATGATTTTAGTAATTATAATGGCAGACTGAGCTTTTACAGCAATTATATATTTTATGTCTTGTCCAAGCCTTTCTTTGGAGGGAGGGGAGGGAAGGGGGTTGGTACAAAAAAATCACTCTTAAGAAAATAGTGTCTTGTGCACTGAGCCTGACATACCATCACTTACACAGTAAAACATCACTCCCTACTTAGGTGTTTGACTTTTTTCATAAAATTCTAAACTATCGGGTGAAGTACTTTACTTTTTTGGGGGTTTGAAGTTGGGAATGTTGTGGCTACAAGGGGAAAAGATCAGAACCCCTTCATTATACTTCTGCCAAGGCCTAACTGTGCAGCAAATGCCGAATATTACAGCTGCACACACCCATCATTTTTTTTTAATTTCTTTTGATTTGCTAGAATTTTGACAAACCTGTATGGCAGACATTTTTTTGGCTTTGATAACTGTATGGTATCTTGACTGCAAGCTATAACATTCTTATATGCGCCATTCTATCATCTGCCATGAACTCTTAAAAGTTTAGGTTTAACCTCATTGCAAAGACAAAGTGGAAGTTAAGAAACTTCTGTCACTCATGGTTTGGTGTAAAAGTACAGTTCAGGGTGTATGTTCCTTCCTGCTTCACTTTCCCAGTGCAAAACCATTTCCACACATCTGCTGTCTGCAGTTTGATTGATATGTGAGTAAAACTATTAAACTGGAACAACCAGTGTAATTTATAATTCTGGAAGTTCAAGCAAGATGCCATGGGGGGGTGCTGATACAACTAGAGATAGTAACTTGTTACATTAGGTCCATTAAGCCTCCATTTCCTCTTCTTTTACAAAGAAAACTGGGCAGGTAATAATCTGCGTAGACGAAGGTTTGTGTTGATACAAGTACTTTTCACCAAATATTCTGCAACTGTTTTTATCAGGCATATGTTGAAGAATTCTACTGTCTTCCATGAATCCACATATAGCAATTTTCTCTTTGTTGGCAGTGGGGGGGGGGTTACAACTCTGTTGGCAGTATTGCATATATATTTGCTTGTACTAACTTAAATGTGCATTTTCAATTGTACCACAAATGTGATCATTTCTGTTTAGATATGCCTTTGTTCAAAGGAAGAATGTATTCCAAGATTTAATGTGCCACAGTAAAAAAAATATATGGCATCATTAAATGCAGTCTTCCATTTATATTTTGTAACATATTTGTTAATGACAAAATAAAAGCTTGTGCCCTTCTTCTTGGAACCATGTTCTACTGTTGATAAATGAGTGTTAAAAGAAATCTCAAGTTGTCTAGTGCTGACCAAACAGCTACCTTTAGTACTTCAGTTTACTTCAATAAGTATTTACAACCCTGTACATAAATGGCTATATTTGCATTTACCAATTTTCATTATCTAGTTAATTAACAGGGCTGTGTATGATTTGGGGGGGTACAGAAACAGTTGTTTCCCATATCTGGGAACAAATCACACTCAAAATGTATTCCATGCATGCATACTCTTCCCCCCACAGTATAAAATCCAGTTTACACTTGCAATGTTCTGTAGCAGCAGTAGTGTTGCTCTCCACTTCTTAATACTTCTGAAAGACTTGGCCAACTATTGTCAGCATACGTTCGTTAGTTGCTCCTTGCCTGCAATTTGTAATTCCTCATGTGCTTAATACACTTCCCAATCCAGAATCTCTGCATTATATGACAGCAGTCAATCCCTGTCTACCACTGCACATAACCGGGCAACCAACTTGCAATTCTTTTGGTCCTAGTGAATGAGCAAGCCATGTGATGGGCCTCTTTCTGCCGCTTTGGGGGCAGAGAATTCTATCTCCTGTCAGTTAATGCTTTATCAGTTGATGGGAAACTGGGAAAGAAATGCCGGGGTGCAATACTAATGAATTGTTAATTGGAGCCAGCAGTCCCAACAGCCATTTTTCTCATTTTTTTGTTGAAGAGAAAGTGTCTGATGTGCCTGTCCTACCCAGCATGCACTGCAATGTTGCAGCCCATGAGCCTTTGCTAAGAACTTAACTATAGCATCCTCAGGGCAGAACAGTCAGTCACCTAAAGGACCTTCAGTCTTACCCTAGTCTACCAGTCTTCTATAAGGCTGGCTCCTTTCTTGAGTCTTAGTTGCTAGTGTTGTAGTTAGAAATTAACCTGTGGGACATCAGGTCATCTTGTGCATGTGTATATGGCTATCATACTTTAAAGTTTTATCCATCACTTCATGTATTCCTCCTGAAGTCAGCCAACATGTCTATAGATTTCAGGTATATATACTATTACTTCTGTAATTTGAGGGCTAGCCAAGCAATCGTGTAAGTGATCTTTTGTTAATACTGACTGTCCTTCCTGAAAGTAAAAAATATATAATAACAAAATGAGATGTTTTCCCTACCTGAACTTCTTTTACTATACATTGTCCTATAGTAATTTTTTTTTCATTTCCGTTAAAAATACATGAAGTAATTTGCAAGCTGTGTAATGGCAAGCCTGAGGAACCAGGACTTGTCTAATAAACTGTGCCATATTTATTTCTCAAGGGAAAACCAAATGTGTAAATCAGGTACAAATCTTTATTGAGTCCGTGTGCTGGCTCTTTCATTTTACTGCTTTAGTGTAAATAACAAGCCTTTTATTTCACTGAATCATATAAATTATTGAATTTAATATAATGAATGTTAATTATGTGTTGCTGAATATTATCCTAAGAGTGGTTTTAAAATGTAGGTAAGAATACAGCACTCCAGTTCACTGAAAATAAACTGTACTGCTGAACTAAAAAAATAAATAAATAAATTTACTTTATAATTTTTCTTTGTTTTGTTTTTCATTTTTGCTGTACAAACTTCAACAGCCATTTTTGTTCTGGCTACAAAACTCTCATATATTAAAACCTCAGCTTTGGCCGGCTAAGATCTAGCTGTATTCAACCGGATGTATAAGAGAATTTAAGTACCTTTTATCTGCCCTTTTTTCAAATAATACAGCATTTTAATTGATTTATTTGTGTTGCATTGAATATTAACTGAACTGGAAGTTTTGACTTTGTTTTTTCAGTTAGTGCTTGCTAGAATTGTATTGCCTGTTAGTAATTGCAGGTGGGGGTAGTCTCATTCATTGATATCCTGTCACTGCCTATTTAAGTGGTACATTTTGAAATATTTTCTGCTTAAAACCTCAGCTTTGGCGGGCTAAGATCTAGCTGTATTCAACTGGACATATAAGAGAATTAAAGTACCCTTTATCTGCACTTTTTTCAAGTAATACAGCATTTTAATTGATTTGTGTTGCATTGAATATTAACTGAACTGGACGTTTTGACTCTGTTTTTTCAGTTAGTTCTCCACCCACCCTCCCTGTGTCTGTCTTGGTGGCTTTGAAACTGCCCGCCCCTCTTGTAAATTTGTGTTTGGATACTCCTTCTGGGCCCATCTCATTTGCTCACTCAACTGAGTGCAGTGAGATCATATTCTGATTTCAGGCACTACTACTGTGTACAAAGAGAGCATCTGGGAAAGAAAAAAAAATTAAGCTTGTTTCCTGTAAGTGGTCTAGACTGTTTGTAGGCTTCTGAGCCCAAAGCCTTTCTGTGTTGGAGGGAAGCCTTCTAACTTAATTTTGTTTCTTAGAACTAGCCAGTTTTCTAGTTTCAGCACTCAAATCTGTTTCTTTGAACTCAGCACTTGTTCAGAACTCGTTGTAAGCACTAAATAAGCTGCAAATTACTACAGCACTCAACTTTCCTCACTTGTCTAGAGGAAAGCAGTTTTTAGTACTTAAGCACCTATCCAGGCATGTCTAAGGGTCAGCTCCTGGTGATTTATCCTGTCTACCTGATGAATCTGGGCATCTTGGGGCAATGCAACAATTGCCTCATGTACACAGACAACCCTCTCCTCCTACCATCCAACACTACAAACTGTGAGAATACACTTATATAGCCAAACTGGAAGCAAAGCTCTCTTCACCCAAGACTGGACGAGACAGTCAAGAGGAGAAAGTAAACACTTGCACCACACCACACTCATCACATAGTCCCTCAAAACCTACACCACCAAAACACACACATAGAAACACAAAACACACCTACATTTGCGGAGGTTCTCAATAAAAACCTGACCAAGCATCAGGGACCTCCAAAGCAGAAATGCAAGCAAACTCCACCCCCCAACACAACCCAAATGACACACAGCCCACAAACTCAGTGTGCCACTCAACCACAGACCATAAGGCATAACAACGTACCCAGCACTCTAGTCATAGGTGACTCTATAGTCCGGCACACTGATGTTCCACTCACCAGGCTAAACAAGGAGAAAGTTATTGTAAGCTGCCTGTCAGGTGCCAGGATCCGCCATATAATGCACGCACTCAGGTCACTCCACAACAATTACAAATATGACACTGTCATTGTCCATGTTGGTGTAAATGACCTGAGACTGACCTCCCTGGACTACATGAAAAGAGACATGGAGGAGCTCTCCAATCTTGTATCCCAGGCAGGTATGACCCTAACCCTGAATAGCATCCTGCCATCACCCAGAATGATACCACAGTACAAGGACAAAATGATTGACTTTAACAATTGGCTAAGCTTCTGGTGTCATTCTAAGGGGATCCAGTATTTGTCTGCCTGGGACGACATGATCGACAGACCACGATGCTTTGCCAGAGATGGCCTGCACCTGTCGCTCTTAGGATTCCAGATACTGGCTAAGGCTCTTGCCACCCCTATAGTAACTTTTTTAGGCAAGGTTCAAATGACAAATTCACCTCTGTAACAGGTACAAGCAAGCAAAATCTGAGGGTAATACTACTCAATGCTAGAAGTCTAAATCTCAAAATGCACTCACAGCAGGCTCACTCAAGGCACTCCTTAAAATGGAGAACATCGACATCTGTGCAATGATAGAGACCTGGTTCAAAGCTCCAGAGAGCACCCCTGCATTATCAGGCTATCATTCATACCACACCTTTCGGCCACCTAACCCGGAATGAAGCACTAAAGGTGGAGGCGTGTCCATACTCATTAAGGATATCCACACCTCCAGGCTAGTTGCACAGCATAATGCAGCCGAGATTATCCAAGTGCAACTAACTCCGGGCAAGACTGCAATCCAAATTGTAGCTTGCTACAGACCCCCCACCATGCCCCAGGATTCCCACTCCTCATTTCTTGATACACTGGAAAGTATTAGGGTACAACCCAACACCCTAATAATGGGCAATTTCAACTACCCCACCATTAACTGGGAAAACTCATGTACCAACTCTTTTGCTCAACGTTTTCTGGAATTCATAAATTCCAACGCCTTGGATCAACTTATTCACACCCCTACCAGGGGCAGCAATATCCTAGACCTGGTCATTACCAATATGGGAAACTGGTGTTCCACACCAGAGGTCAATTCCTCGTTGGTCACATCCAACCACAAGCTAATCACCCTAGACATCCACATCCTGCCCCCACCCCTAATTAGGGAAACCACCGTAAAAAACTTCTCCAAAGCCAACTTCAGACTTCTTAAGACAGAAGTAGCAAATTTCATGACACCCATGCAGACAGACAATAGAGGTATGACTGCTGAATCCTACACAAATGCACTTTATAAGCACTTACATGAGTGCATGGATCATGCTATCCCTAATAGAACCAAGATGGTATCCTCCAAAAACAGGAAGCCAATCTGGTGGTCCTCTTCCATAAACAAACTCTACAACAGAAGAAATAAACTGTTGCAAAAAAGAGTAAAATCCCATGACTGGAGAACTTCAAACTCAGTAAGAAGCTGAGACCCCTCATAAAATCCTCCAAAGCTAGTTACGAAAACAAAATTGCCAGACTCTAAAGACGACCACAAAGCAGTCCATAGCTATGTCAAGAATCTTAATGGCAACACTCAGATCTGCTCTGAGTTACAGCACAAAGGCACTAAATATACAGAACCAACTGATATTGCCAACATCCTGGCAGATAGGTTCAGTGCTAACTTTACCCCCCTCTCACCCCCTAGAGGGCCCATCCCTATACCGGAAGAATGCAAAGTTCCTGTAATCACTGCTGCACAGGTAAAATACACACTCTCCAAAGCCAAGAACACAGCATCCATGGGACCTGACAATATCCCAAGCTGCATTCTACATGAACTACAGAATGAACTGGCACCCTACCTAAGTACCATGTTCAATCATAGCCTCACCTCAGGCTTTGTGCCCACTGAATGGCGCACCACAATGGTTATCCCACTCCACAAAGGGGGAGCCATGACGGACCCTGGGAACTACTGCCCCATTAGCCTGACGAGCCTGGTCTGCAAGGCCATAGAACGTATCATCATGGAACTCATAAACAAAGACATTGGTAAACCCCAAACTCTGGACCCTACCCAGTTCGGATTTGTAAAAGGCAGATCATGTCTCCTAAATCTGATTGACTTCTTTGAAGCAGTCACCAAAGCCATAGATGAGGGTAAAGTTCACACAGCTTATCTAGATCTCGCCAAGGCTTTTGACACCATCCCCCACTCTGGAATTACAGATAAGCTCACTAAACTAGGTATAAATTCCTATGTCACAAGATGGGTTGCCAACTGGCTCACTGACAGAACCCACACTGTGAAAGTAGCGGACTCCAAATCTGACTTCAGACCAGTGACAAGTGGAGTACCACAGGGTTCAGTCCTGGGCCCTCTCCTGTTTGGTATCTACTTCTCTGAAGTACAGGCTAACACAGAAGGTCTTTGGCTAACAAAGTTTGCAGATAACTGCAAACTAGAAGCCATAATCAAAACTCCTAATGATGTGGACATACTACAAAAGGGCCTCACTGAGACAGATACCTGGTGTCAAAGCCATGGCCTGAAGCTCAGTGCCAAAAAGTGTATTGTCATCTGTAGCCATGAACTACCACATAGCTGGTAGTCTACTTAATGCCGAAAATGTGATGAGACCTTGGGGACACAGATGGACAGTAGTCTCTCCTTTGATAATCACCACAGTGGTTAGGAAATCCTTCTACATGGCATACCTCATCACAAAAGGTTTCTCATCCAGGAAAAAAGTGGTCATTGTTCCCCTCTACTCGTCACTCATTAGACCCATTATAGAGTACAGTGCCCCTTTTGGTATGTACCTCACAAGACATCTACAACAACTGGAAAGGCTACAGAAATACCTCACAAAGAGGATTACTGGCCTCAAACAGATGCCCTATGCAGACTGTCTCAAAAAATACCAGCTTTACTCTGTCGCATATCGCCTACTCAGAGGTGATCTCTTCCTAACATACAAAGCTATGTCAAACCCAGAGCTGTTGGACATGCTCCACTTAAAGAAATCCCAATCCCTCTGAGCTACACGCTCTGGGGACCTAAACCTTGTCACCACAATAAACAGAATAATCTGGAGGGATAGATTCCTGTCCCAGAGACTTCCCATACTCTGGAACAGACTACCTATCTATGTCAAACAGAGCTCCTCATTAGCACTCTTCAAGAAAAATCTTGATTGGATGGGAAATAGGAAATTTACCCCAGGGGTCACTTCTGTGGCTCTGCTAGACAGGGGCACAGGAAAATCATTTTCTTGGGTGGCAAAAGCCAGGGTGCAATTTTTGGTTCAAGAAAAATATTGATGATTGGATGGGAAATTGGAAATTCACCCCAGGGATCGCTTCTGTGGCTCTGCTCGACAGGGGCACAGGAAAATAATTTTCTTGGGTGGCGAAAGCCAGGGTACAATTTTTGGCTAGGCTTATATAGGCCCTAGGGCCAATAGCCTAGTACCTACCTATGACATTCAGTACTACTTATTGTAGTAACTTAATTATTTATGTTTTGCTACAGTGCCTGTCAGTTTTACAATGGTAGTGTACCCATACTAAGATGGCTGGTAGATGGTGCTTGTACTGGTGTCTCAGGTGGCACAGTTGGGTACTGGCATTTAAAACATTGTAACTGTATAGCTGAAGTATGCACATAGGCTGAGCACCAAGCTAAGCAGATTCTATACATCCTGATTGTAAGTAACGTTCATAATATAAAAGAACAATTCTGGAAATGTGAGGAAGGTACTGGACTGTGACAGTTTCAATGGCTGTTAATATGCCAAGCTGAATGTATTTTCACTGGAAAACTGACTAGAACGAGTGTCTTGATTTGGTGAGGTGATGGGTTCTTCCTTTCACACAAACCTTCTACATTCTCCCCTTAACTTCCTGTCCATGCTTATTCTACCCTCCTCCATTTAGCTGTATTTACTCCGCATACTTTAAATTTTTAGTAGCTGACCTCATTGTTAATGCTCTAGTTTGTTAGCTCCAGAATGACTTCATATTAGCATTTTACTATTTTTAATAACTAGGTTGCTTCTTCTGTTGGGCTTTATTCTATGTATCCTGGTCTGACCTGAAACCAGTCCATATGGATCAGTTCTATACTCTAGCTAATAAATTTAAATAAAGGTGCGTCAGTATATGTAGTGAGGGGAAAGAACCATCCTAACAGCATCAGTAGCATGAGGAAGAGGGAAAAATGAGCAGAAAGATTCATAAATAGGGAAGGATGAGGTTCACTGCATATTGGGGCCGTTGGGAAGAGGCTAGGCTGGTTGTTTCTATATGGGGGCACTGCGCAGTATAGACACTGAAGAAGCCATTGAAGGATCGGGATGCCAGCATCTGTACTTCAAGAGGAAGCCAGATGAGTCTAACTGCAAGTGAACAGGTGCAAGAAGGGACTGAGCTAACTAACTCTCTGCACTGGAAAAATGAGAAAGGACTTGAGTTAATATTTATTCCATGGAGTGGATATCACACTGAGAATAGCTGTACTATGGGGAAGGAAAAGCAATGGGAACAGGCTGACTGCATCTGGGCTCATGGAGGGAATGGGTTGACAGCATTTTGACATCTGTACCATGGGCAGGGGAAAAAGAATCATGGAGGCAGTAGCTGTAACAGAAGTATGGAGAAAAAGGGGGTAAAATTGTCAGAACTTTGAAAGGAAGTCAACTGACAGCACTGGTTCTGGGGAAGAACCATGAAGATAGTATAGGTAGGAGGGAAAACTATGACATGAGCATCTTTAACAAATTGGTGAAGAGGGACCAGGCTGTTGGCACAATTTCCCACATCAGTATATTTAACTGCAATACTCTGATCTTACAATCAATAATTGATCTAACCAAAAGCTATTTAATATTTTACTTTCCCATTCCATTAACTGACCACCAAAGACTATACAAATGGATTCTAGTTTGTCATAACCTTCTAGCATGGGTAGGACCTGCATGCCTCTAGAGCTTATATTTCTCAGTTTACACATTTATACATCAAAAGTTTCATCTTCATGTTGCATTCAATTTAGCAAATTAGAATTTAAATCACTATCCTACACTATTATAAGTTTTGTATTAAACCACACTGTACTCCATAAGCACTTCCCAGCTGTTGATATGGCATAATCGACAGTCTGCCAGGGGCACTTATGTGAAAAGTGTAACCAAAAAGAAAAGTTGTTGCTCTTGAACAAGTGGACAAAAAAGAGATCTCCCCTTTCTCGCCTAAATACAGTACAGATGTAACTTCCTCCCTATAAAATCAGCACATCTAACATTCGGTAATAAACAGATTTTACATAACACAGTATAATGTCTTTAAACAATGCAATATCTTCATTTTCTTACTTTAGTTATCCAAGGATCAACGTTCATGTATTTAATCTATATTTTCCATTGATTTCCCAGGTTTCTCTGTTAATTTTCCATTGTAACTCTTCATTAACTATGCTCTTCAGAATATGCATCTAATACAGATAACTAAGTGTTGTCTCAGAGACTCTCCTTCCACCCTCCAACTAGATTCCCCCTGAGGGGGAAGCATTTTCTGGATCCATATCTCAAGTCAAAGAAATATCAGAAAGTGTGGTTTCACTAGCATGTTGATTAAATTTGGGATAATTAACCCAACAGTACCTTCAGTCATATCACATCCAATGCATTTAATTTCACAATTATCTTAAGAATGTTCAAGCTGTCCTTATTCTGCTTTCAGACTCTTCCTCCTAAAACAAACTTACCACATACAATGCTGCAATATGTAAAGAATAACATATATGATGTACACATAAACATGAAATGTATTGATAATCAGTGTTAACAAATAATTTAATCATATCTGGCCAGCCCCTACTCCATGGGTAAAATGTTAACTGGTTGTACAGATTCACATGGCTTTCCTAGTTATAGCTGAATGTCTCCTCTCTCTCTCTCTCAGTAAGAGACATGTTCATTGACCAGATTTGAATTTTACACAACTGCAGATCATATACTCAAAAGACAAGCCATATAGCTTTTCCCCTTTTCACAAAATTTGTCATCACCATTTATAAAGCCATTTTTGTTTCTAGACAGAAATTACATATTTCTGATGAAAGAAAAGGGGAGAACTTACATTATTTGCAGTCATCTGCGAACTTTGTTAGCCAGAGTCCCTTAGTGTTGGCCTGTACTTCAGAGAAGTAGATGCCAAACAAGAGAGGTACCAGAACTGAACCCTGAGGTACTCCACTTGTCTAGAGCTGGGGTTGGGAGGGTGGCTTAATGGCTAAGGTGTTTGCCTTACAAACACAATGTATAGGGTTTCTGACTCTCACAAGGGATAATTGGCTAGGCTTAAAAATGGCTCGCAAGGGCAGTTAGCTTAGTACTAAAACTATGAACTATTTGCAAGAGGCTCTCCAATAGTGATAGAAGAGGAAACAAAAGTTAATAATCCTAGATTTATAGTACTAAGGAGCTTACAGGCAAGAGACTAAGACTACATTGGCATGCATTTATATTCCACCTAAAACTTCTATAATGGAGCCTAAGAAAATTCTGGCTGAAATAATCTGCTTTCAGCAGGGAATGTTACTTACAGGTGGGGACTGGAATTTGTTTAGCAGCAGTGAGGATGTATTTGAGGGGTCCAGAAGGGAAACAAAAGAGGGTAGAGTTTTGAAGAAATTTATGAAAATATCTGGCATGGATGATGTGAATTCAGTAGTTGGAGTTCGGAGTGCATTTACATATTATTCCCCAAGGTAAAAAACTGGGTTAGGTTAGACTGAACTTATATTAAACAGGAACATGTACATTTAGTTGAAAGTTTTGACACGCATCTAATAACTTAAGTTCATGCACCAATAATAACTGAAATAAAAATGAGACATTGACTCTTTCCTACCTGTCTGTTAAATAGGTTCATCAGCCCTAGGGCCTATACAAGCCTAGTCATAACAATTCCCTGGCTATTTCTTCCCACACTATTTACTTCCCTGGACCCCTGTCTAGAAGGGCGACTGACATGATCCCTGGGGTGAATTTCCTTTCTCCCATCCAATCATCAAGGTTCCTTTTGAAGAGGGCCAAAGAGGCACTCTGCTTGACATGTATGGGCAGTCTATTCCAGAGTCTAGGGAGTCTCTGGGTCAGGAACCTATCCCTCCAGCATGTTTTGTTTATTGTGATAAGGTTTAGATCCCTGGAGTGTGTGGCTCTGAGGGATTGGGATTTCTTGTAGTGTAGCATGTCCAGCAGCTCTGGGTTTGACATGGCCTTGTATGTTAAGCAGAGATCGCCTTGGAGTAGACGATATGGGACGGAGTATAGCTGGAGTTTTTTAAGGTGGTCAGCATAGGGCATCTGCTTTAGGCCTGTGATTCTTTTGGTGAGGTATTTCTGCGGCCTTTCCAGTTGTTGCAGATGTCTTGAGACATACATACCAAATGGGGTGTTGTATTCTATAATGGGTCTAATGAGGGATGAGTACAGTGGGACAATGACCTTCTTTTTTTCTGGATGAAAAGCCCTTAGTGATGAAGTGTGCCACATAGAAGGATTTCCTGACTGTTGTAGTGATGTGGTTATTGAAGGTGAGACCACTGTCCACCTGTGTCCCTAAGTCTCTTATCACACTTTCGGTGTTTAGTGTACTGCCACCTATGTGGTAATTCACGGGTACATGTTTTTTCCCAAAGGGGATAAAAAGAAGTTATGTACTCACCATAACGTTCCATCTGAGTAGATACTTCATTTGTCTGCAACCTGTGGGTGTCGGATCCGACCTCGGATCAGATCCGGCAGCTTTACAAGCTCCAAGATTCGAGCCCCTAGCTCCTCCCCCTACCCATAATCCCCTACTACCAACCACATTACCTCAGATCGTTTTTTTTGCCTCACCAACTCGAGACAGAAACCAACTCTGAATGATCAGAAAAATTCCCGAGGTTCGGGGGATGACAGGGTCGGTTGCAGACAAATGAAGTATCTACTCAGATGGAACGTTATGGTGAGTACATAACTTCTTTATCTGAAGTAGTTACTTCATTTGATCTGCAACCTGTGGGACAGAGTCCCCAGCTAACCTATAAGAACCTGGGTGGTCCTTACGGAAGGATATTCAAGCACCGCGGAGCCAAAAGAAGCCCTACTCCTGGAAATCATATCCAGTTTGTAATGAGAAATGAACGTATGAGATGAGGACCAGGTAGCTGCTGAACAAATATCATCTACTGGAACCCTAGACCAAAAGGCTGTTGAGGTAGCTACAGATTTTGTGGAATGAGCACGGACGCCAACCGGAGCTGGCTTCCCAGATGAAGTGTATCCCAGCATAATGCACTGACAGATCCAATTTGCTACAGTCACTTTAGTAATTGCCTTGCCCATGGCTGATTTTGCATAAGAAACAAACAACTGGTCCGACTTGCGAAACTCTCTAGTCCTGTGCAAGTAAAAACGCAGTTGTCTGTGTACATCCAATTTGTGCAACGTGTATTCGCCTTTGTTGTGAAAATTTGGGGAAAAATACAGGAAGATTTATTGATTGATTAATGTTTGATTCTGTAGCCACCTTAGGCAAGAAAGATGGGTTAGTCCTGAGGGACACTCTATCTTTGTGAAAGATAAGGTACGGAGGTTTGATACACAGAGCTTGTAATTCTGAAACCCTCTTGGCTGAAGTAATAGCCACTAAGAAAGCCGTTTTCCAAGACAAGAACTTCAACGGAACCGAGGCCGCAGGCTCGAAAGGTGGTCTCGTTAAGGCTTGTAAGACCAGAGTGAGATCCCACGGGGGAACCACAGTCTTGACAGGTGGTTTCAAAAGAAAAACGCCTCTTAAGAAGGTTTTACACAACTTTGTAGATGCTAAGGAGCCTATGCCGTCCCCCATGTGAAAATGGGAGATGGCCGCCAACTGCACCTTGACTGTGGAGGCACTTGCTCCCTGTCTAAAAAGCAGGGAAAGGAAGTCCAGAATAGTCGGAATAGGGACAGTAAATGGGTCCAATTCTTTATCTTTGGCCCAGATGGAAAAACGTTTCCATTTACTGTTGTAAAGTTTCCTGGTAGATAGTTTATGAGCCGCCACCAGAATGGCCTTAATGGGGGATGAGATACCGGGAGTCCTAGCCATTAATGGAACTGGATCAACCAAGCAGCAAGTTTGAGATTGACCAGGTTTGGGGTATGGCATCTCGCTGGGTGCGAGATTAGGTCTGGACTGGGATCCAGAATCCATGGGGAAGCCACACTGTGAGACAGCAGAAAGGGGAACCAGATCTGTCGAGGCCAGAATGGGGCTATGAGGATAACTCTGCTCCCCAACCAACAGGCTTTCTGGATGAATTTCATCATAAGTGGGAGGGGGGATAAGCATAAAGGAGTCCGGGAGGCCAAGCATGGACTAGAGCGTCTCTGGGGGTCTTCTCTCTGGGGGGAACTATCGCGAAGTACTCGCTGCATTTTGTGTTTAAAGGAGAAGCGAAAAGGTCGCAGCGAGGCTGACCCCATTTGTGGAAGATCTGCTTCGCAACAGATGGATTCAGATACCACTCATATGGAGTGAGGAACACTCGACTTAGCTTGTCCACTAATATGTTGGACTGTCACGGAATGTGCGTTGCTATCAGAAAGCGGTTGGTGGAAATCGCCCATTCCCACACTCTCATGGCTTCTCGACACAGGGGATAAGATCTGGTCCCTCCTTGCTTGTTTATATACCAGACTACTGACATGTTGTCCGTCTGGATTGCAGTAGTCCCTATGGGAAGAAGGTCGTGGAGAGCTTGCAACGCCAAAAGCATCACCCTCATCTCTACGACGTTGATATGCAATGCGGTCTCTAGGGAAGTCCACGTGCCTTGAACGGATCTGCCTGAACAATGCCCCCCCCACCCGAGGCAAGAAGCGTCCGTGGTCAACGTGGCTTTGACCGGGGGAATCATAAAGGGTCTCCCTTCTCTGAGTTCCTGTGCCTGTAACCACCACAGAAGGGAGTCCCTGCACACTCTGCTCAGGGGTATTGGCATGCATAATGGGTGGATCAACAGGGACCATTGGACTTGAAGGGTCCATTGTAATATGTGCATTCGCAGACGGGCATGAAGAGAGAGACCGATCGCTGCTGACATAGACCCCAGTGCCCTCAGGACTAACTCCGCTGGAGGAGCAGGGCTCCGAAGAAGGGCTAACACCTGAAATGACAAACTGTTCAGCCTGACTGACGTTAGAACAACTTTGGAGATTCGTGCATCTAACCTGGCCCCTATGAATTCTAGGGCTTGAGTGGGGCACAGGCAGGATTTCTGCTCGTTCACTGAGATGCCTAGATTGTAGGCCAGAGACAGAGCATAATCTCTCGCCACACAGAGCTGATGCCTGTTGGTCGTGGTGAGGAGCCAGTCGTCTAGGTAAGGGAAGACCTGAATGCCCTGGAGTCTCAGGTGGGCTGCAACCACTGCCATGACCTTGGTGAACACTCTGGGGGCTGAGGTGAGGCCGAATGGAAGAACCCTGAATTGATAATGACTGGCTCCGAGCCGGAAGCGGAGGAACCTCCTGGATCGTCTGTCCATTAATATGTGGTAATAAGCATCCTTGAGGTCTAGCAAGCACATCCAGTCGTTCTCCCACAGCAGGGGGAGAATTGATTGGAGAGTGACCATCTGGAACTTTTCCTTGGGTATGAACAGGTTCAGGGCGGAAAGGTCTAAGATGGGTCTGAGGTCCCCCGTTTTCTTTGGCACCAAAAAGAACCTGGAGTAATAACCCAATCCGGGCTGATCTGGGGGGGATGGACTGGATGGCTCTTTTTCTTAGCAGCTTTGAAATCTCCAAAGCCGTTGCTTCCCTCTGATCGGGTGGGACATCGGGGAGACGTCTGGGTTTGGGGGGAAGGTTTATGAATGGAATGGAGTAACCTCTGGATATGATCCGGAGCACCCATCGATCTGTTGTAAGGGACTCCCAGTTTGACAGGTGCTCCGACAATCGCCCCCCGACTGCCTCCAGAGAGGGACAGTCGGGCAAGCCCTCAGGGCTGTTGCGCGGGTCTGTCCGAGAAAGGTTCCCTAGACCCGAAATTACATGGCCCCCCTCTGCCTCTGGGCCGGCGTCCACCTTGTCCTCCTCTGCCTCTAGAGGATGAGTGGTCCGCAGCAGGATGGGATTGCTGAGACTTATGGAACCACAGCTTCTTTTGTCCCCTCTGATTCCTGGAGAAGGATCTTTGGGGATTAGAAAGCGGACTGACGGCAGACAGCGTCTTCCCATCCTTTTCGCTTTGGACCAGCTGTCGCAAACAGTTTTGCCAAACAAGGCAGAACCGTCAAAGGGCTCTCGGAAGGACGCCTTGAAGGAGTCCGTGAAGTCACACAGACGGAGCCAGGAGAGACGTCGAAGATGACCCTGGCTCCACTAGCTCTAGTGGCTCCCTCCGTTGCATGGGAGAGAAGCCGCATAGATGTATTGGAGATGGATTTTAGAGTGGCCATTCGAGTCTCAAAAACCTTTTTGTCTGGGACCGACATGGACTCCGGGGGGGCTGCAGCGTATTCTTTAATCAAGTCTCGCTGTAGCCTAATGGTATGTGCCATATAGTTCAGCGCCCTTATGGAAAAGGTCGCTGAAGCAAACATCCGCTTCCCAATCCGGTCAAGCGCTCGAGATTCCTTATCCGGTGGGTGAACCGAAGAACTCTCCTGCGCAAGTTCTTTCTTGGTGGCCGCTGCCACCAACATAGCATCAACGGGGGTTCCTTTGGCCCAAGACAGTCTATCTGTGGGTGGGCTGAGGACTTTATCGGGGCACCTCGGGATTGGCTCCACGGTGTCGGGTTCCTTCCAAGCCCTGGTGGTAATTAAGTCCACCAGGGGGTCGGCCGGAGGGGACACCCAGGAGGTAGATGGGCCTGCCTCAAAGGCCTCCAGGAACACGGACTCATCAAGGGAGGGCTTTTGGGATGACCACCCCCCTCTGATATGCAACATTTCCATGATTTCTCCAAAGGAGACATCTTCAGGGGGTGACCTTGGGGAACCCTCCGTATCATCTAAGTCTGTGTCTGTGGTAATGGACTCGGGGGAGTCCAGGTGCCTCCTTTTGCACCGATGTTTCCGAGGGTCCTCCTCGGTGGGACTGTCCGCAGAGGGCTCATCTACAGGTTGTTGTTCCTCCACGGGAACTAGCTGGAGGGCTTGGGCAGGCTGTCCAGATGGACGGATGATGGAAGACAGACCCTCATACAGTGGGGGTACGGGTGGATCCGAAGCCCGGGTCGGGGATCTGGAGGACCTCGACAGTACCCTCTCCACTACCTCAAAAGCCAAAGGAGAGCCACTCTCGCCAGCCTCTGAGAGCAATCTCCTCGGATCCGAGGAAGGGATCGGGGTTGGAGCCGAGGCAGAGGTGTGCTCCGACGCCAACAGCGCCGAAGACACAGCAACTCCCTCGGATCCGACGCTCAGCCCTCGGCCCAGAGAGCTCGGGTCCGACAAGCTCGAAGGTATAGTCGGCGAAGAGACCACCGCTATCAGCGCCAATTCCCCAGGTCCGAAAGGGCCTGGATCCGATGACTCTGAGACCCAAAAACGAGTCGGAGAAGGAGTGATCGGGGCAAATATGGGGGCTGCACTCCCCCCCAGAGCGGGGGAGGCAAGAGCATCCCCATCTGCATTTGGGTCTGTAAGAACCGACGCATCATCCAATCCATATCCGCTTTGGAGATGCTTCGGGTCGACCTAGATGAAGTAGTAGAGGCGGGCCGGGAGGGCCGCCTTGAAAATCTCGAGGGAGACCTATCCTCCTCCTCCTCCGGCTCCGGCGAAAAACAGGGCGAACGGCGCCGAGAGGAGGGGGATCCGAAGACCCTCGAGGGAAACTTAAGTAGTTTTGTTGGCGGAGCCGAAGGATGAGATTCGGCCCGCCTTTTGTGGGACTTATGTCCATCCTTATGCCTCTTCTGTCTAAGGGAAGAGGCACTAGTTTCCCCAGAGCTCAAACCCGATGAGGGAGGTTGAGTCTCGGGTAGAGCTAAGGGGATAGACGGAGCCAAAGCTGCCGAAGCAGCTGGAGCCCGAACGGGAGAGGAAGAAGAAGCCGACTCCTGGGGGAGCTTTCCCGCCAGGATCAGCTTGTTCTTCCTATCCCGGCGCCCGGGGTTAAAGGCCATGCAGATTTGGCAGGCCTCTGACAAATGGGCTGCCCCCAGGCACAAAACGCACTGAGTGTGGCCATCAGCTGGAGAAAGCTTGTGGCCACACTCAGTACATTTAGAAAAAATGGCCTTAGGCCCTTCTGACATCATTCACACACACACCCAAACACTAGGAGGGGGAGTGAAGATAAAACTAGTAATTAATTTAACAGAAAAGGGACCAAAAACTAGCACAAGAAGCAGAAAAGGGAACTAACACACACACAACGACAACTTTGAAGAAAAAGTTGGTTTAAAACCAGCAATGATCTCACCCAGCCAGGAGCTCTTCACAAGGAAGCTTCTTCAGCCGCGGCAAAAAACGATCTGAGGTAATGTGGTTGGTAGTAAGGGATTATGGGTAGGGGGGAGGAGCTAGGAGCTCGAATCTTGGAGCTTGGAAAGCTGTCGGATCCGACACCCACAGGTTGCAGATCAAATGAAGTAACTACTTCAGATCTATACATTTCTTGGCATTGAGCTTGAGCCCATGGCTCTGGCACCAAGCATCTGTTTCTATAAGGCTCTTTTGTAGAGTATCCACATCATTTGGGGATTCAATAATGGCTCCCAGTTTGCAGTCATCTGCAAACTTTGTTAGCCAGAGTCCCTTAGTGTTGGCCTGTACTTCAGAGAAGTAGATGCCAAACAAGAGAGGTACCAGAACTGAACCCTGAGGTACTCCACTTATCACTTGTCTGGAGCTGGATTTGGAGTCAGCTACTTGTACAGTGTGGGTTCTGTCAGTAAGCCAGTTGGCAATCCATCGAGTGATGTAGGGATTAATGCCCAGCTTAGTAAGTTTATCTATGATTCCAGAGTGGGGGATGGTGTCAAAGGCCTTAGCGAGGTACAGATTGGCTGTGTGGGACTGCCTTACCCTCATCCACGGCTGTGGAGACTGATTCAAAGAAGTCAATCAGGTTCAGGAGACAAGATCGGCCCTTCACGAACCCAAATTGGGTGGGGTCTAGTGTTTTAAGATTGTCAGTGTCTTTGTTTATAAGTTCCATGATAATACGTTCCATGGCCTTGCAGGTCAGGCTTGTCAGACTGATGGGGCTGTAGTTCCCGGGACCCAAGGTGGATCCCCTCTTGTGGAGTGGGATAACTGTAGCTGTGTGCCACTCGGGGCATGAAGCCTGAAGTGAAGGTATGATTAAAATGACACTAAGGTGAGGTGCCAGTTCATTTTGTAGTTCATGTAGTACACAGCCCAGGATGTCATCTGTTCCCATAGATCCTGTATTCTTAGCTTTGGAGAGTGCATTTTTTACATATGTGGCCATTATTACTGGAATTTGGCAATCTTTTAGTACTGAGATGGGCCATTTAGGGGGTGAAGTTGGCACTGAATCGATCTGCCAGGATATTGGCAATATCCTTGGGATCAGTATATTTAATGCCATTCTGTTATAGCTCAGAACAGATCCGAGCATTGCCATTTAGATTCTTGACATAGTTATAGAATGCCTTGGGGTTGTCTTTGGAATCTTTGGCAATTTTATTTTTGTAACTAGCTTTGGAGGACTTTATGAGGGATGTCAGCTTCTTACTGAGGCTGGTAAGGGAGTTTTTTGCATCCTGAGATTTTCCTCTTTTCTGCAACAGTTTCTTCCTTTTGTTGTAAAGCTTGTTTATGGCAGGGGACCACCAGATTGGCTTCCTTTTTTTGGAGGAGAGCATCTTGGTTCTATTTGGGATGGCACAATTCATGCACGAGTGGATGTGCTCGTACAGTGCCTTAGTGTAGGACTCAGCAGTCGAACTTTCAGTTCCCGTCTGCATGGGTGTCATGAAGTTTGTAACTTCTGACTTGAGTAGCATGAAGTTGGCTTTGGAGAAGTTTTTTATGGAGGTTTCCTTACTAGGGGGTGGGATGTGCATGTTAAGGGTGATTAGCTTATGGTCTGACCTGACCAACAAGGGGGTGACCATAGGTGTGGAGCATTGATTTCCCATGTTCGTAATGACCAGGTCTAGGATATTGGAGCCCCTGGTGGGACTATGGATTAGTTAATCCAGGACATTGGAATTTATGAATTCCAAGAACCGTTGGGCAAAGGTGTTGGTACACAAGTAGTTTTCCCAGTTAATGGGAGGGTAGTTGAAATCACCCATCAATCAATCATCAAAAAGAGAGGAATTTAAGGAATAAGTAGTAGAAATTATTCAGTAGTTGCTAGGAAAGAGAAATTTCTTCGAAAAATATCGCAAGGGAGTGGGATAAATTAAAGTGCAGTTTAAAAATAAGGTAGAAATAGAATAAACAGAGATACAGTTAAGAAGTAACAAGAATTATTTAGAGGGACTGACAAAAAATATTGCAGAACAGAGGGAATCTCACAGAACAAGAAGAGGAGCAATTGCAGAATGCTAAAGAGAAAATAAAGGATTACCTTGATAATATGTATGAGTTTAGAAAGATTGTTGTTAAGCACCTGCTTTTTGATAACTGGCTGGCTACATGCCTCTGAGCTGGCATTAGAAATGGAAAATGTGATACCAGATTACAAAAAAAAACCTACTTGCACATTTTTCCTGCCAACATTGTTACCATTCACAGGGATTTCTTTACTGTTACCGTGACTATTCACTGGGATTCTGTGATGTGCACCACTATCCTTAGTTTAAGCATCTCCGGTTTCATAAAGGTCTATGTCATATGCACAGAAATGCATAAACTGATTTGGTCATCTCTCTCCTACCTAAATTGACAGTACCATGAAACAGACCCAAGAAGGAAATGTTTGGAAATCTTATAAACAGGGCAGGACGTGAACAGAAATATATGCCATAAACTGTTGGTACACTTGATATTTCAATAAAATCAAAACATTTGTTTGGTGTCCAGTCCTCTATATGACAGGTTAACATAAGTTTTGAGTAAAGTGTGAGAAGGAGAGTTAAATCAACATGTTACAAATGAGATTCATCTTGTAGTCCTGGGTTTGATTTTCCTCTATTTCCGTACTGAATTACTCTAAACAATGGTAGTTAAAAAGACAAGTACACCTTGGTTGCACTTGAATAGCGGCAGCTATCAAGTATAATGCACTTACAGCTTGCTGTCTTCCAGTAAGTTACAACAGCCAAGCAGGTCATCATGTTGCAGTAAAACTGGCAGCATTCAGTGCCAGTTGTCATAATTTCATTGTGATCTACTTGATGTGGTGTATGTAATGCTGGACACCCCTGTGAAAAAATTAAGTGATACACTGAACATCACTGTACATAATCCTCAACTCAAAATTTTGATTTCCAGGGAAATGTAGCCAGTTATGTAATACTTGAAATGCCTGGCAAACATATTCAGCTTCAAAACATTATTATAGTTCTTTCTAGATAAAACTTTTATATCCATACCAGCAAAAAGATTTAAAAGAAAATCTAAAACAGTAGTTCAATTTATTAATATCAGTGTATAAAGATCTCCCTGATTCAGTGCGAGATGCTGAAAGTCTGGAGGTTGTACACTTATGTACTGTTAAAAGTTACAAGCTGTTATTAAAACAAGATGGAGGGCACTATAACAATGCGCTGTTTGTGACAGATTTTCTTGTGACTATAAGAAATTGGATTCTGCCCGAGTTATTCATCAGTACCAAGGGCTCCTTTTTGCCTTCCTCCATTACTACTAACCATATGGCCCTCATGGGTAAGAACCACTTGAAAGCTCCTGTGAATACATTATGAAGTAATTCAGTGGGCTTCAATGTCCACAATCTCAAACTCAATTGGTTCTGGCAGTTAGCGCAGAACATTATGACTGAGAACTGTTAATGAGTTGCTTTTTGTAACGAAATGTACAGTATTTGATTTCTTCCACCTCCACTTGCCTACTGTGTTTTTTGAGGAGGTCACTTAACCAGACAGTGCTCCCAGGTCACTCCTGAAAAGGGACACATGTCCACTGGGCTTACCTGGTTAGCAAATGTAAAAAAATAAAATAGTAAAACAACAAAAATTGCAGTGAGGCCATCATCCAGACAACCATCCGGGTTTTTACTTTGCTTTCCCAGCTCATCCCACCACACACATGGATGTCACTTAAGTGCTCCTGGGGTGGACGTGCAATGGATTCAGACTGGGGTCATGTTTCCATAATTGACATATCCCCTAATGCAATCCCCACCCCCAACTGTGGGCTCCTGGTCTCCACTGGAGATACATAATTACAGATTTTCCTTGACACTGTCCCTCAACTTCCACTATAAAAGTAGAAAGTAAGCATCACCCACTCATTCTTCTCCTACCAGCGGACTCTTCTAGTGCCCAGACTGCAAAATGAACCTCAGTCAGGTCTAGTCAAGCCATTATCCTTCTATGACACAGAGCCAGCATTACTTTCCCTAAGGTACTGTAACCTTGGAGCTAGTTATAACAAAATATGGGTAGCACCCATGCAGGAAGTGGGAGGCTGTGCCTCAACATTTGTTTTTTAAATTTCTTTTGATTTGCTAGAATTTTGACAAACCTGTATGGCAGAATTTTTTTTGGCTTTGATAACTGTATGGTATCCTGACTGGAAACCATAACATTCTTATATGCGCCATATTATCGGCTGCCATGAACTCTTAAAAGTTTAGGTTTAACCTCATTGCAAAGACAAAGTGGAAGTTAGGAAACTTCTGTCAGTCATGATTTGGTGTAAAAGGACAGCTCAGGGTGTATGTTCCTTCCTGCTTCACTTTCCCAGTGCAAAACCATTTCCACACATTTCCTGTCTGCAGTTTGATTGATATGCGAGTAAAACTATTAAATTGGAACAACCAGTATAGTTTATAATTCTGGAAGTTCAAGCAAGATGCCATGGGGGGTGCTGATACAACTAGAGATAGTACTGTACCACATGATGTAAATGTTTGAGAGCAGATGATTGTGCTTCCTGTGTCCTGCTAAAACAAGGAAGGTCAATACCTGTGCTGTGCACTGGAATTTTGAATGGTAGTGTACTGCAAGCTGCACCTACATAGTAAATTATAACTGTTACATTAGGTCCATTAAGCCTCCAATTTCTCTTCTTTTACAAAGACAACTGGGCAAGTAATAATTTACATAGACAAAGGTTTGTCTTGATACAAGTACTTTTCACCAAATATTCTACAACTGTTTTTATCAGGCATATGTTGAAAAATTCTACTATCTTCCATGAATCCACATATAGCAAATTTTTTTTTGGTGGTCATGGGGGGTGGTTACAACTCTGTGGCAGTGAGTAATGCCTATAAATTTGCTTGTGCTAACTTAAATGTGCATTTTCAATTTTACCACAAATGTGATCATTTCTGTTTAGATATGCCTTTGTTCAAAGCAAGAATGTCTTCAAAGATTTAATGTGCCATAGTAAAAAAAAAAATGCAGTCTTCCATTTATATTTTGAAACACATTTATTAATGACAAAATAAAAGCTTGTGCCCTTCTTGGAACCATGCTCAACTGTTGATAAACGAGTGTTAAAAAATCTCAACTTGTGTACTGCTGAACAGCTACCTTTAGTACTTCAGTTTACTTCAATAAGTATTTACAACCCTGTGCATAAATGGCTATATTTGCATTTACCAATTTTCATTATCTAGTTAATTAACAGAGCTGTGTATGATTTGGGGGGGGGGGTACAGAAACAGTTGTTTCCCATATCTGGGAACAAATCACACTCAAAATGTATTCCATGCATGCATACTCTTCCCCCCACAGTATAAAATCCAGTTTACACTTGCAATGTTCTGTAGCAGCAGTAGTGTTGCTGTCTACTTCTTAATACTTCTGACAGACTTGTCCAACTGTTGTCACCATACTTTAGTTAGTTGCTCCTTGCCTGCAATTTGTAATTCCTTGTGCTTAATACACTCCCCAATCCAGAATCTCTGCATTGTATGACAGCAGCCAATCCCTGTCAACCACTGCATATAACTGGGCAACCAACTTGCAATTCTTTTGTTCCTAGTGAATCAGGGCCCATCTCATTTCTTCACTCAACTGAGTGCAGTGAGATCATATTCTGATTTCAGGCACTCCTACTGTGTACAAAGAGAGCATTTGAGGAGGACAACCCCTGTAGCCTCTTAAGCCTATGTTCCCTCCCTCAAAAATAAATAAAATATATATATTTTATTCAGCTGCTCTTACTGTAACTGTCTTAGTTGCTCTTCTGCGTGCTGTTATCTGTTCAGTCGCTCTTACTCTGCACTTATTACTGCTTGTTAGTAGCCTTCTAATTTACTGCCTTCTGCACTTGTTTTTTAGTCATTCGTTAATTTAATTGCATTTATTTGAACTGCATTTGCTGTAGTGTTGCTACACACTCGGGTGTGCTGGCCTGTACTGCAATTTGAATTGTATTTACTGCTGTTTTAGCTGCTTTTCTGTAAGAAAAAAAAATCTAAGCTTGTTTCCTGCCTTTCCTGTAACTAGTCAAGTCCAGATACAGACTTGCTGTATCCAGGACTGTTGCTAGGCTTCTGAGCCCCCCAAGCCTTTCTGTGTTGGAGGGAAGCCTTCTAGCTTATCAGTGGGAGTGGTAAGCACTAAGTAGCCCATCTACCACAGGAAGAGTGGGTTTTGGCCCTGAAATTGTAGTTCATTGGCCATTTGGGCAGTTTTTCCATCTCTTTCTACTTTCTGGTTCAAAAGCCCATTTTGCATTTGGTCCCCGTCTTTCCTATAACTAGTGTAGTCCAAGTACAGATTTGCTGTGTCCAGGACTGTTGGTAAGCTTCTGAGCCCCCCAAGCCCTTCTGTGTTGGAGAGAAGCCTTCTATCTTATCAGTGGGAGTGGTAAGCACTAGGTAACCTATCTACCACAGGAGGAGTGGTTTCTGGCCCAGAAATTATAGTTTATTGGCTGTTTGGGAAGCTTTTCCATCTCTTTCAACCTTCTGATTTAAAACCCTGTGTTTGTACTTGTTTCCTGCCTTTCCTGTTACTAGTCTAGTCCAGGTACAGATTTTCTGTATCCAGGACTCTTTGTAAGCTTCTGAGTCCCCCAAGCCTTTCTGTGTTGGAGGGAAGCCTTCTAGCTTATCAGTGGGAGTGGTAAGCACTAGGTAGCCTATCCTTCACGGGAAGAGTGAGTTTTGGCCCAGAAATTGTAGTTTATTTGGCCGTTTGGGCAGTTTTCCATCTTTTTAAACTTGCTGGCTTAAAAGCCTGCATTTGTACTTGTTCCCCACCTTTCCGGTAACTAGTTTAGTCCAGGTACAGATTTGCTGTATCCAGGACTCTGTGTAAGCTTCTGAGCCCCCCAAGCCTTTCTGTGTTGGAGGGAAGCCTTCTAGCTTATCAATGGGAGTGGTAAGCATTAGGTAGCCTATCTAATACAAAAGGAGTGGTTCTTGGCCCAGAAATTGTAGTTTATTGACCATTTGGACAGTTTGTCCATCTCTTTCAACTTTCTGGTTTAAAAGACCACATCTGCGCTTGTTTCCCATCTTTCCTGTAACTAACTTGCTAGAAAGCCTTAAACTGACACAAGCCTTCTAGCTTAGAAGAGAGACTTTGGAGTGATTATCAGTTTTCTGTACTTTCTTGCTGTACTTAACTGTTTTCTGCCTAAATGCAGATTTTCCAGCGTTTATTGTAATTTAAAAGCTTGTTTTTTATCACATATTGTACTTGACTGTCTGCATTTTTAAAAAGTTATTTTTTGTTTAAATACTTTAACTGTTGTAGACTACACACTAAAGTGTGATAGCCTTTTCTGATTGTTTGTAGTAGTTTAAAGCTGTTTTAAGTGTATTTTTTTTACTGTTTTTGCCTTACCTTTTCAAAAAAAAAAAAAAATTCATTGTTTCCCACCGTTCTAAGCTAGTATAGTCCAGTTTTCAGGCTAGTGTTGATTCAGGGCTGTGATACTAGTTTCTAAGTTGCCCATATCTTACTTGGATAGAAGGAAGTTTCTCTGTCCACGTGTGAGAGAGGGGAGCTTTGAGCAACCTATCTGTCCCTGGAGGAGTGGTTCCAGCCCAGAAGTTAGTAGATTATTGGCCAAATTTGGGCTAATTTCTCTCTCTTTCATTTCCCTGCTATAAAAACAGCGTTTGCACAGTTTTGCACACTGGGCAGCGCCGGTTAGCTACGGTTAAATTATTCCCAGCTCCACTAAGTCTCCTCTTCAGTTTTTCCCTTGAAACTAGTCTAACTCTCAACCCAAGCACTCAAAAAACATCCTACAGCCCAGCACTTGCTCAGACCTAATAGCAAGCACCAATATACCCTGACACTGACTGCCCAGCAGGGCAAGGCTCTTTATTCACCCCTCACCAACCAAACGATTAAGCAGCTCACCCTACTATTCAAGCATGACCAAAGGGCAATTTCAGGTGTACTCTCCAATCCAGCTGGTGAATTTGGGTATCCTGAGGCAATGTTACAACTGCCTCATGTACATAGATAACCCTCTCCTCCTACCACAAAACACTAACATATGCGAGAGATGCAATTATGCAGCCAAACTGGAAGCTAAGCTGTCTCCACCCAAGACTGGAACAGACAGTCAAGAGGAGAAGGTTAACACTTGCACCACACCTCCAGCCACACACAGACCTACTATAAGAGCAGTGGCAAAAAATACACAAAATCATACTCGGAGGCACTAAATAAAAATCTGCAAAAGCATCAGAGACCCCCAAAGCAGACACCCAAACAACCTGCACCTCCCATCACAAAGCAGACAACACATCACAAAATCAATGTGCCGCACAATCACAGCCCTTAAGACAAAATAACATACCTAACACACTAGTAATAGGTGACTCTATAGTCAGGCACACCGACGTCCCACTCACTAGGCTGGACAAGCAGAAGGTTACTGTTAGCTGCCTGTCGGGTGCCAGAATCCACCACATAACACAAGCACTCAGGTCACTCCAGAACAAGCACAAATATAACTCTGTCATTGTTCATGTTGGTGTGAATGACCTGAGACGTACCTCCCTGGACTACATGAAGAGAGACATGGAAGAGCTCACTGATCATGTAAGCCCAGACTGGTATGACCCTGACCCTGAGTTGCATCCTGCCCTCACCAAGAATGATACCTCAGTATAAAGAAAAAAAATGATCAATTTCAACAATTGGCTAATCTTGTGTCATTCAAAGGGGATCCAGTGTCTGCCAGCCTGGGACGACATGCTCGACAAGCCGCGCTGCTTTGCAAGAGACAGCTTGCACCTGTCACCCCTAGGCTTTCGAATACCGGCCAAAACTCTTGCTGCCCCCATACTGCCTTTTTTTGGCAAGGCTCAAAAGTCAAACTCACCCCCGTAAACAGCACAATTAAAAAACTGAGGGTTATGCTACTCAACGCCAGGAGTTTAAATCTCAAAATGCATGCGCTCAAAGCACTCCTCAGTATGGAGAATGTCAACATCTGTGCAGCAACTGAAACCTGGTTCAAGGCTCCAGAGAGCACCCCAGCACTACCAGGCTACAACCCATACCACATGTTTTGGCCACAGAACATGGACCAAAACACAAAAGGAGGTGTAGTATCCATATTCATCAAGGATACCTACACCTCCAGGTTAGTGGCACAGCATGATACCTCTGAGATTATCCATGTGCAACTAATATCGGGCAAATCTGCAATGCAAATTGTGGCCTGCTACAGATCACCCTCCATGACCCAGGACCACCACTCCACCTTTCTGGAGACACTGGAAAACATGAAGGTCCTACTGAACACCCCGATATTGGGCAATTTCAATTACCCTACCACTGGGAAAACTACTCGAGTACAAACTCCCAGGCCCAGCGCTTCCTGGAATTCATCAACTCAAACGCCCTGGATCAGCTGGTAAACTCCCCTACCAGATGTGAAAACATATTGGGACCTGGTCATCACTAACATGGGCGACCCATCACTGGTTAGATCAGACCATAAACTAATCACTCTGGATGTCCACACCCCACCACCACCCCCAACTAAGGAAACCACAGTAAAATAAAACTTTTCTAAAGCAAACTTCACCTTACTGAAGACAGAGTTGGTAAGTTTCACAGCCCCAATGCTAAAGGATAATGCTGCCCAAGATGCAGAAACCTTTACAAATGCACTCTATGAGCACCTACAAGGATGCATGGATTGTGCCATCCCTAGCAAAACCAAGACTCACTCCTCTAAGAGAAGGAAACCAGTTTGATGGACCCCTGCCATAAACAGGCTATACAATAGAAGGAGGAAACTAGTTCAGAAAAAAAAGCAAATCCCGAGAAAGAAAGACATCCCTGATCAGTATCAGTAAGAAACTAAGGTCCCTCATGAAATCACACGGTAAGAATAGCGGGTTCCAGGTCTGGCTCTAAACCAGTCAAAAGTGGTGTCCCGCAAGGCTCGGTCCTGGGACCCCTACTATTCGGCATATACTTCACAGAAGTACAGGCAAACAGAAGGACTATGGCTAACCTAATTTGCCGAAGACTGCAAACTGGGAGCCATAATTGACTCACCGGCTGACATGGACATCCTCCAAAAGGGCCTTACTGAGATGGACACCTGGTATCAAAGCCATGGCCTCAAGCTAAATGCCAAAAAATGCATAGCCATCCTGTTTGGGGAAAAACAAAACTCCCACGAATTACCACATAGGTGGCAGCCCCCTTAATACAGAAGAGGTAATAAGAGATCTGGGGACCCAGGTAGATTGTCAAAGGAGAGATTACTATCATATTGCCAAAGTAGTTAGGAAATCCTTCTATGTGGCCCATCTAATTACTAAAGTGTTTGCATCTAGAAATAAAGAGGTTATAGTGCCCCCCCCTCTACTCGTCACTCATCAGGCCCATCATACAGTACAATGCCCCATTTGGGATGTACCTCACAAGACCCTTCCAACAGCTGGAAAGACCACAAAAGTACCTCACCAATAGGATTACTGGCCTCAAACATACGTCCTATGCAGCCCGACTGAAAAAACTCCAGCTATACTCAGTGGCATATCACCTACACAGAAGTGATCTCTGCCTGACCTACAAAGCCACGTCCAACTCAACTGATGGACATGCTCCACCTACAGAAATCCAAGTCACTGCGAGCCAAGCGCTCTAGTGAGCTAAACCTCGCCACAACAATAAATAGAACATGCTGGAGGGATAGATTCCTGCCACAGAGACTCCCCCTATGCTTTGGAACAAAATTCCAGACTACAAGAGAAACCTTGACGAGTGGATGGTAACAGAAAATACACCCCTGGGATCACTTCATTGGCTCTGCTTGACAGAGAATCAGTTAATTAATCAACGGGGTGGAAAAAGCCAACACACTCTGGCTAAGCTTATAAATGCCCTGGGGCAGATAGCCTAGTACCTACCTATGTGGTGGGACTCCTTCTGCAACTTGGGGGGGGGGGCAGAGAATTCCACCCAGTCAGTTAATGCTTTATCAATTGATGGGAAGCTGGGAAAGGAATGTCGAGGTACAACACTAATGAACTGTCAATTGGTACAGAGCCAGCAGTCCCAACAGCCATTTTTCTTATTTTTTCTTCCTTCTCAGAGAATGTTAAAGAGCAAGTGGCTGATGTGCCTGTCCTAACCCAGCATGCACTGCAATGTTGCAGCCCATGAGCCTTTGCTAAGAACTGTTGTTACTAACTATAGCATCCCCACGGCAGAAGAGTCGGTCACCTAAAGCCTTCACTCTTACCCTAGTCTACCAGTCTTCTATAAGGCTGGCTCCTTTCTTGAGTCTTAGTTGCTGGTGTTGCTGTTAGAAATTAACCTGTGGGTCATCAGGTCATCTTATGTGTGTGTATGCCTGCCATACTTTCAAGTTTTATCCATCACTTCATGCAATCTTCCTGTAGTCAGCTAACATGTCTAAAGATTTCTGGTATGTTTACTATCATTTCTGTTATTTGAGGGCTAGTCAAGCAATCGTGTAAGTGACATTTTATTAAAACTGACTCTCCTTCCTAAAAGTAATAAAATATATAATAAAATGGACGTTTTCCCTACCTGAACTTTTTACTGTACATTTCCATTAAAAATACATGAAGTAATTTGCAAGCTGTGAATGGCAAGCCTGAGGAACCAGGACTTGTCTAATAAACTGCCGTATTTATTCCTCAAGGGAACACCAAATGTATAAATCAGGTACAAATCTTTGAGTCAGTGTGCTGGCTCTTTTTAATTTTACTGCTTTAGTGTAAATAAGCCTTTTATTTCACTGAATCTTATAAATTATTGAATTTAATATAATGAATGTTAAATATGTGTTGCTGAAAATTATCCTAAGAGCGGTTTTAAAATGTAGATAAGAATATAGCACTGCAGGTCACTAAAAAACTATTGCTGAACTTGAAAAGAAAAAAAAAATGTACCTTTTAATTATTCTTTGTTCGGTTTTTCATTTTAACTGTACAAACTTCAACAGCCATTTTTGTTCTGGTTACAAAACTGTCATACTCCATGGCATTCAGTACTACTTATAGTAGTAACTTATTTATTTTTTGTTACAGTGCCTGGTAGTGTACCCATAGTAAGATGGCTGGTAGATGGTACTTGTGCTGGTGCCTCAGGTGGCACAGTTGGGTACTGGCATTTTATAGGTTCATAAGTAGGTACTAGGCTATCGGCCCTAGGGCCTATACAAACCCAGCTAAAAATGTACCCTGGCTTTTGCCACCCAAGAAAATTATTTTCCTGTGCCACTGTCGAGCAGAGCCACAGAAGTGATCCCCGAGGTGAATTTCCTATTTCCCATTCAATTATCAAGATTTTTCTTGAAGAGTACTAATGAGGAGCTTTGTTTGATAAAGATAGATAGGTAGTTTATTTCAGAGTATGGGAAGTCGCTGGGACAGGAATCTATCCCTCTGACATGTTGTTTATTGTGGTGACAAGGTTTGGGTCCCTAGAGCATATAGCTCGGAGGGTTTGGGACTTCTTTAACTGGAGCATGTCCAACAGCTCTGGGTTTGACATAGCTTTGTATGTTAGGCAGAGATCATCTCTGAGTAGGCGATATGCGACGGAGTAAAGCTGGAGTTTTTTTAGATGGTCTGCGTAGGGCATATGTTTGAGACTGGTAATCCTCTTTGTGAGGTATTTCTGAGGCCTTTCCAGTTGTAGATGTTTTGTGAGGTATATACCAAAAGAGGCGTTGTACTCTATAATGGGTCTAATGAGTGATGAGTAGAGGGGAACAATGACCTATTTTTCCTGGATGAGAACCCTTTTGTGATGAGGTGTGCCACGTAGAAGAATTTCCTGACTACTGTGGCGATGTGATTATCAAAGGAGAGACTACTGTCTACCTGTGTCCCAAGGTCTCTTATTACACTTTCAGTGTTAAGTATGCTACCGCCTACGTTGTAGTTCATGGTTACAGAGTTTTTACCAAAGGGGATGACGATGCACTTTTTGGCATTGAGCTTGAGGCCATGGCTTTGACACCAGGCATCTGTCACAGTGAGGCCCTTTTGTAGGATGTCCACATCGTTAGGAGTTTTGATTATGGCTCCTAGTTTGCAGTCATCTGTGAACTTCGTTAGCCAAAGACCTTGCGCGTTTGGTATCTACTTCTCTGAAGTACAGGCTAACAGGAGAGGACGCAGGACTGAACCCTGTGGTACTTCACTTGTCACTGGTCTGAAGTCGGATTTGGAGTCTGCCACTTTCACAGTGTGGGTTCTGTCAGTGAGCCAGTTGGCAACCCATCTTGTGACATAGGGATTTATACCTAGTTTGGTGAGTTTATCTATAATTCCAGAGTGGGGATGGTGTTGAAAGCCTTGGCAAGATCTAGATAGGCTGTGTGAACCACCTTACCCTCGTCTACGGCTTTGGTGACTGCTTCAAAGAAGTCTATCAGGTTTAGAAGACATGATCTGCCTTTTACAAACCTGAACTGGGTGGGGTCCAGAGTTTGGAGATTACCAATGCCTTTGTTTATAAGTTCCATGATGATACGTTCCATGGCCTTGCAGACCAGGCTCGTCAGGCTAATGGGGCAGTAGTTTCCAGGGTCCGTGGTGGCTCCCCCCTTGTGGAGTGGGATAACTGTCGCTGTGCGCCATTCAGTGGGCAGAAAGCCTGAGGTGAGGCTATGATTGAACATGGTACTTAGGTGGGGTGCCAGTTCATTCTGTAGTTCGTGTAGAACGCAGCCTGGGATGTTGTCTGGTTCCATGGATGCTGTGTTCTTGGCTTGGAGAGTGTGGTTTTTACTTGTGCAGCTGTGATTACAGGAACTTTGCATTCTTCCGGTATAGAGACGAGCTCTTTAGGGGGTGAGAGGGGGGTAAAGTTAGCACTGAACCTATCTGCCAGGATGTTGGCAATATCAGTTGGGTCTGTATATTTAGTGCCATTGTGCTGTAACTCAGAGCAGATCTGAGTGTTGCCATTGAGATTCTTGACACAGCTATAGAATGCTTTGTGGTTGTCTCTAGAATCAGTGGTGATTTTGTTTTCGTAACTAGCTTTGGAGGATTTTATCAGGGATTGCAGCTTCTTACTGAGGCTGACCAGGGAGCTCCTCCACTCATGGGATTTTACTCTCTTTTGCAACAGTTTCTTCCTTCTGTTGTACAGTTAGTTTATGGCAGGGCACCACCAGATTGACTTCCTTTTTTTGGAGGATAGTGTCATGGTTCTGTTTGGGATAGCACGCTTTTGCAATTGTGTAGGATTCAGTAGTCGTAACTGTACTGTCCATCATGAAGTTCACCACTTCTGTCTTAAGAAGCATGAAGTTGGCTTTGGAGAAATTTTTTACCGTGGTTTCCTTAATGGGGGTGGAGACAGGATGTGGATATCTAGGGTAATTAGCTTATGGTCGGATCGGACCAATGAGGCGTTGACTTCAGGTATGGAACTTCGGTCACATGTTGGTAATGACTAGATCCAGGATATTGTTGCCCCTGGTGGGGGTGTGGATAAGTTGATCCAGGGCATTGGAGTTTATGAATTCCAGAAAGCGTTGAGCAAAGGAGTTGGTACACGAGTAGTTTTCCCAATTAATGGTGGGGTAGTTGAAATCACACATTATTAGGGTGTTTGGTTGAACCCTAATATTTTCCAGTGCATCAAGAAAAGAGGAGTGGGAATCCTGGGGGATGGTGGGGGATCTGTAGCAAGCTACAATTTGGATTGCAATTTTGCCCAGAGTTAGTTGCACTTTGATAACCTCGGCTGCATTATGCTGGGCAACTAGTCTGTAGGTGTGGATATCCTTAATGAATATGGACACACCTCTGCCTTTGGTGTTCCAGTCCAGGTTACATTGCCAAAAAGTGTGGTATGAGTTATAGCCTGGTAGTGCAGGGGTGCTCTCTGGAGCCTTGAACCAGGACGGGGGGACTGCGCAGCATATACACTGAAGAAGCCATTGAAGGATTGTGGATGCCAGCATCTGTACCTCAGGAGGAAGGAGGATGAGTCTAACTGCAAGTGAACAGGTGCAAGAAGGGACTGAGCTAAGTGTCTGTACTGGAAAAGTGAGAAAGGACTAGAGTTAATATTTATTCCATGGAGTGGATATCACACTGAGAATAGCTGTACTATGGGGAAGGAAAAGCAATGGGACCAGAGTGACTGCATCTGGGCTCATGGAGGGAATGGGTTGACAGCATTTTGACATCTGTACCATGGGCACGGGAAAAAAGAAGCATGGAGGCAGTATTTGTAACAGAGAAGTATGCAGAAAAAGGGGGTAGAAGTGTCAAAACTTTGAAAGGAAGTCAACTGAAAGCACTGGTTCTGGGGAAGAACCATGAAGATAGTATAGGTAAGGAGGGCGTACCATGACATGAGAATCTGTAGCAAATTGGTGGAGAGGGACCAGACTATTAGCACAACTTCCCATATCAGTATACAACTGTAATATTTTGACCTTACAATCAATCATTGATGTGACCAAAAGCTATTTAATATTTTACTTTCTCTTTCTATTAACTGACCACTAAAGACCATAAAAACATTATTCTAGTTTGTAGTTAACTTCTAACATGGGTAGGACCTGCATACCTTTAGAGCTTATATTTCTCAGTTTACAAATTTATGCATCAAAAGTTTCATCTTTATGTTACACTCAAGTTTAGTAAACTAGAATTAAAATCACTCCCCTACACAATTATAAGTTTTGTATTAAACCACAGTTCTAATATACTCCATAAGCACTTCCCAGCTGTTGGTATGGTATAATCCACAGTCCCCCAGGGGCACTTATGTGAAAAGTGTTACCCAAATGAAAAGTTGCTGCTCTTCAACAAGAGGACAAAAAGACATCTCCCGTTTCTCACCTAAATACAGTATGATGTAATGTCTTGTAACTCTTCATTACCTATGTTCTTCAGAATATGCATCTAACACAGAGAACTAAGTGGCATCTCAGAGATTCTCCTTCCACTCTCCAACTAGATTTCCCCTGAGGGAGGAAACATTTTCTGGATCCATATTTCAAGTCAAAGAAATATCAGAAGGTGCAGTTTCACTAACGTGTTGATTAAATTTGGTATAATTAACCCAACAGTACTCACCCATATCATATCCAATGCATTTAATTTCACAATTATCTTAAGAATGTTCCAGCTGTCCTCATTCTACTTTCAAACTAGTTCTCCTAAAACAACCTTACCACACACAAGGCTGCGCTGTGTAAGGAATAATGAAACATACTGATAATCAGTATCAACAAATAATTTGATCATACCTGGCCAGCCCTTACTCCATGGCTAAAATGTTCACTGGTTGTACAGATTCACATGGCTTTCCTAGTTATAGCTGAATGTCTCTCTCAGTAAGAGACATGTTCCTTGACCAAACTTGAATTTTACACTTAAGTGCAGATCATATACTAAAAAGACAAGCCATATAGTTTTTCGCTTTTTTACAAAATTTGTCATCACCATTTATAAAGCCATTTTTGCTTCTAGACAGAAATTATGTATTTCTGATGAAAGAAAGTGCAAGAAAAGGGGAGTACTTACATTATTTGCAAGATGATCTCCAATAGGGACAGAAGAGGAAAAAAGACAATAGTGGTAGATTTGTAGTACTAAGGTGCTACAGGCAAGGGTGGATTATACTTGCATTCATTTATATTCCACCTAAAACTGCTATAATGGAGCATAAGAAAATTCTGGCTGAAATAATCTGCTTTCAGCAGGGAATGTTACTTATAGGTGGGGACTGGAATTTGTTTAGCAGCAGTGATAATGTATTTGAGAGGTCCAGAAGGGAAATAAAAGAGGGTAGAGTTTTGAAGAAATTTATGAAAATATCTGGCATGGAGGATGTGAATTCAGTAGTCTGAGTTCAGAGTGCATTTACATATTATTCCCCAAGGTACAAAAACTGGGTTAGGCTAGAGAGGACTTGTATTAAAACAAAACAGGAACATGTACATTTAATGGAAAGCTTTGATACACATCTCATAACTTAAGATCATGCACCAATAATAAATAAGAATGAGACACTGACTCCTTCCCATCCATCTGTTAAAAAGAGAGGAATTTAAGGAATGGGTAGTAGGAATTATTCAGTAATTATGGAAGATAGAAATTTCTTCTAAAAATATAGCCAGGGGGTGGAGTTTAAAAATAAGGTAGAAATAGAACGGAGAGAGATACAGTTAAGAAGTAACAAGAATTAAAGAAGGATCACCAAAAAAGTACTGCAGAACAGGGAGAATCTCACAGAACAAGAGGAGGTGCAATTGCAGAATGCTAAACATAAAATAAAGGATTACCTTGATAATATGTATGAGTTTAGAAAGATTGCTGTTAAGCACCTACTTTTTGATATCTCCACAGCACAGAATCTTTTAGCACAACAACTCAGGCAACAAAGTAGCAAGGGTTGTCACTAAGCTTAGGAGGTAAGATAACCAGTAATCCTGTAGAGGTATTAGAAACATTTTGGAAATTTTGTGAAAATCTATATAAAGCAGGAAAATATGGAAAATCAAGAAAGGAGACAACTGGAAATGCTTGTGGAAGAATTAAACATGCCATGGTTAGAGGTTGACGAGGCTCAATTAGTAATAGTTACAAGAGGAGGAGAGGAGATAAAAATGGTGATGTATAACCAATCTATAGGAAAGTCCCCCAGGAATAGATGGTATTCCTGTAGAAGTTTGGAAGCTAGGAGGGGAAAACTGATAATGAACTGGAAGGGTTTGTTCAACAGTACTTTAAAAAGAGAAAAGTATCAACATCCAGGAAGAAAGTGATGGTGGCTGTAATACCTAAAATGGTAATAAAGACCCCTCAGGTCCAGCTTCATATAGGCCCATTTTAATTCTAAACCAAAATTACAAAGTGTTTATTCTAGAATGGCAAAGGTGATGCCAAAATTGATGGTGGCTTAAAAACCTCAGCTTTGGCCGGCTAAGATCTAGCTGTATTCAACTGGACATATAAGAGAATTTAAGTACCTTTATCTGCACTTTTTTTCAAATAATACAGTATTTAAATTGATTTAATTGTGTTGCATGAATATTAACTGAACTGGAAGTTTTGACTCTGTTCTTCAGTTAGTTTTCCCACCCACCCTCCGTGTTTCTGTTTTGGTGTTAATCTTAGTGGTTTTGAAACTGCCCACCCCTCTTGTAAATTTGTGTTTGGATACTCCTCCTTGGCCCATCTCATTTGCTCACTCAACTGAGTGCAGTGAGATCATATTCTGATTTCAGGCACTCCTACTGTGTGCAAAGAGAGCATCTGGGAAAGAAAACAAAAAAAAAAATTTAAGCTTGTTTCCTGCCTTTCCTGTTAAGTTGTCTAGACTGTTTGTAGGCTTCTGAGCCCCCAAGCCCTTCTATGTTGGAGGGAAGCCTTCTAGCTTAGTTTTGTTTCTTATAACTAGCCAGTTTTCTAGTTTCAGCACTCAAATCTTGTTTCTTTGAACTCAGCACTTGTTCAGAACTCATTGCAAGCACTACATAAGCTGCAAATTACTACAGCACTCAACTTTCCTCACTTGTCTAGTGAAAAGCAGTTTTTAGTACTTAATAAATAAGCACTTATCCAGGCATGTCTAAGGGTCAGCTCCCAGTGATTTCTCCTGTCTACCTGATGAATCTGGGCATCTTGGGGCAATGCAGCAACTGCCTCATGTACACAGACAACCCTCTCCTCCTATCACCCAACACTACAACCTGTGAGAGATGCACATATAGCCAAACTGGAAGCAAAGCTCTCTTCACACAAGACTGGACTAGACAGTCAAGAGGAGAAGGTAAACACTTGCACCACACCACACTCATCACATAGTCCACCAAAACACACACATACAAACACAAAGCAGACACCTACATTCGTGGAGGCTCTCAAAAACCTGCCCAAGCATCAGGGATATCCAAAGCATAAAAGCAAGCAAACTCCACCCCCCCAACACAACCCAAATGACACATAGCCCACAAACCCAGTGTGCCACTCAACCACAGCCCATAAGGCATAACAACGTACCCAACACTCTAGTCATAGGTGACTCTATAGTCAGGCACACTGATGTTCCACTCACTAGACTAAACAAGGAGAAAGTTACTGTCAGCTGCCTGTCAGGTGCCAGGATCCGCCACGTAACGCACGCACTCAGGTCACTCCACAACAATTACAAATATGACACTGTCATTGTCCATGTTGGTGTGAATGACCCGAGACGGACCTCCCTGGACTACATGAAAAGAGACATGGAGGAGCTCTCCGATCTTGTATCCCAGGCAGGTATGACCCTGACCCTGAGTAGCATCCTGCCATCACCCAGAATGATACCACAGTACAAGGACAAAATGATTGACTTTAACAATTGGCTAAGCTTCTGGTGTCATTCTAAGGGGATCCAGTATTTGTCTGCCTGGGACGACATGATCGACAGACCACGATGCTTTGCCAGAGATGGCCTGCACCTGTCGCCCTTAGGATTCTGGATACTGGCTAAGGCTCTTGCCACCCCTATAGTGCCTTTTTTAGGGAAGGTTCGAATGACAAATTCACCACCGTAACGGGTACAAGCAAAATCTGAGGGTAATGCTACTCAATGCTAGAAGTCAAAACCTCAAAATGCACTCACTCGAGGCACTCCTTAAAATAAATGGAGAACACTGACATCTGTGCAGTGACAGAAACCTGGTTCCAAGCTCCAGGGAGCATCCCTGCATTATCAGGCTACAATTCATGCCACACCTTTCGGCCACCTAACCCAGAACGAAGCACTAAAGGCGGAGGCGTGTCCATATTCATTAAGGATATCCACGCCTCCAGGCTAATTGCACAGCATAATGCATCCGAGATTATCCAAGTGCAACTAACTCTGGGCAAGACCACAATCCAAATTGTAGCTTGCTACAGACCCCCCACCATGCCCTAGGATTCACACATTTCTTGATACACTGGAAAGTATTAGGGTACAACCTAACACCCTAATAATGGGCGATTTCAACTACCCCATTAACTGGGAAAACTACTCATGTACCAAATCTTTTGCTCAACGTTTTCTAGAATTCATAAATTCCAACGCCTTGGATCAACTTATTCACACCCCCACCAGGGGCAGCAATAACCTAGACCTGCTCATTACCAACATGGGAAACCGGTGTTCCACACCAGAGGTCAATTCCTCATTGGTCAGATCCGACCACAAGCTAATCAGACTAGACATCCACATCCCACCCCCACCCCCAATTAGGGAAACCATCGTAAAAAACTTCGCTAAAGCCACCTTCACACTTTTTAAGACAGAAGTGGCAAACTTCATGACACCCATGCAGACGGACAATAGAGGTACGACTGCAGAATCTGCATGGATCCTGCTTATCCCTAATAGAACCAAGATGTTATCCTCCAAAAAAGGAAGCCAATCTAAAAAAAGAATAAAATCCCATGATTCTGGTCAACCTCAGTCCACAAAGCATTCTATAGCTATGTCAAGAATCTAAATGGGAACACTCAGATCTGCTCCGAGTTACAGCACAATGGCACTAAACATACAGAACCAACTGATATTGCCAACATCCTAGCAGATAGGGTCAGTGCTAACTTTACCCCCCTCTCACCCCCTAGAGGGCCCATCTCTATACCGGAAGAATGCAAAGTTCCTATAATCATGGCTGCACAGGTAAAAAACACACTCTCCAAAGCCAAGAACACAGCATCCATGGGACCTGACAATATCCCAGGCTGTGTTCTACACGAACTACAGAATGAACTGGCACCCTACCCAAGTACCATGTTCAATCATAGCCTCACCTCAGGCTTTGTACCCACTGAATGGCGCACCGCGACAGTTATCCCACTCCACAAAGGGGGAGCCACGACGGACCCCGGGAACTACTGCCCCATTAGCCTGACGAGCCTGGTCTGCAAGGCTGTGGAACTCATAAACAAAGACATTGGTAATCTCTAAACTCTGGACCCTACCCAGTTTGGATTTGTAAAAGGCAGATCATGTCTCCTAAACCTGATTGACTTCTTTGAAGCAGTCACCAAAGCCATAGATGAGGGTAAAATGGTTCACACAGCTTATCTAGATCTCGCCAGGGCTTTCAACACCATCCCCCACTCTGGAATTATAGATAAGATCACTAAACTAGGTATAAATCCCTATGCCACAAGATGGGTTGTCAACTGGCTCACGGACAGAACCCACACTGTGAAAGTAGCGGATTCCAAATCCGACATCAGACCAGTGACAAGTGGAGTACCACAGGGTTCAGTCCTGGGTCCTCTCCTGTTTGGTATCTACTTCTCTGAAGTGCAGGCCAACACAGAAGGTCTTTGACTAACAAAGTTTGCAGATGACTGCAAACTAGGAGCCATAACTGAAACTCCTAACGATGTGGACAAACTACAAGAGGGCCTCACTAAGACAGATACCTGGTGTCAAAGCCATGGCCTGAAGCTCAATGCCAAAAAGTGTATTGTCATCCCTTTTGGTAAAAACTCTGTACCCATGAACTACCACATAGCTGGTAGTCTACTTAATGCTGAAAATGTGATGAGACCTTGGGACACAGGTGGACAGCAGTCTCTCCTTTGATAATCACATTGCCACAGTGGTCAGGATATCCTTCTACGTGGCTCATCTCATCACAAAAGGGTTCTCATCCAGAAAAAAAGAGGTCATTGTTCCCCTCTACTCATCACTCATTAGACCCATTATAGAGTACAACGCCCCTTTTAGTATGTACCTCACAAGACATCTACAACAACTGGAAAGACCACAGAAATAACTCACAAAGAGGATTACTGGCCTCAAACAGATGCCCTATGCAGACAGTCTCAAAAAACTGCAGCTTTACTCCATCGCATATCGCCTACTCAGGGGCGATCTCTGCCTAACATACAAAACTTTGTCAAACCCAGAGCTGTTGGACATGCTCCACTTAAAGAAATCCCAATCCCCTCAGAGCTACACGCTCTAGGGACCTAAACTTTGTCACCACAATAAACAGAACATGCTGGAGGGATAGATTCCTGTCCCAAAGACTTCCCATACTCTGGAACAGACTACCTATCCATGTCAAACAGAGCTCCTCATTAGCACTCTTCAAGAAAAATCTTGATGACTGGATGGAAAATGGGAAATTCACCCGGGGATCACTTCTGTGGCTCTGCTCAACAGGGGCACAGGAAAATAATTTTCTTGGGTGGCGAAAGCCAGGGTACATTTTTTGGCTAGGCTTGTATGGGCCCTAGGGCCGATAGCCTAGTATCTACCTATGATCCTATGATATAGGGCAATGTGGTTTTGTGGAGGGGAGGCAAACATTTGACATTAATAGAACAATGATGATTCAGATGTAAGCAGAATGTAAGACACTACTACTGTTGTTGGTGAGTCTTGATGCGGAGAAAGCATTTGAAAGAGTAAGCTTGGATTTTAAAAGCAGGGCAATGGAAGCATTTGCATTCCCTGATAAAATTATAAGGTTCATTAAAAGGATATACGAGGATCGGGGGTAAAAACTGAAGTAGGTGGGTTCTTCCCTGATAAATTCTGCTTGAACAGAGGAAGTGGGCAGGGGTGTCCCCTTTCTATTATTATTATTATTATTATTATTATTTGTATTATATTTAGAACCACTGGCATAGAAAATAAGGGACTCAAACTGAAAGATTATAATTGCTATGGAAAAAATCAAGAAAAGCTGGCTTTATTTGCAGATATTTTATACCTGATAAAACCACAAATGGACATTTCAGTGTTGTGGAACATTTTGAGACAGTTTCAAGTCTTTTCAGGATAAATACTAATGAAGATAAAACAAAGGCAACTGCTGTAAACTATTTACTTACACACAAGTTCAGCAATATATGGGGACATGATAAAATGAAGTACTTATGAGTATGGATTAAAAAGGATTCGGTTGTGGCAACTAAGGATATGTGGGAAGAGACTAAACAAAAGATAATATAAAAACTGAGAAATTGGAAGCTGTGCTTTAGGGACAGCAAGATACAAGCAATCACAATGTTTTTAGTTCCTTTTGTTTTATACAAGGGTCATTTTTATCAACCAGAGGAGAAGTTGTGAAAAAGAAGTTATGTCCCTACCATAACGTTCCATGTTAGTTGTCCTTCATCTCGCCTTCCTTCTTGCTGTTTGGGTTCGGAGCCGATCCTCGGCTCTGACTCGGCCTACTTCTATAGCTCGAGAGCCATTTACTGGCTCGAGGCTAACCCTTATCCCAGAATGCCCAGCGTCAGCTACCCAGATCTCGTTTGTGATAGCGCACACTAGACATATAAGGTAACCAGTAACCTAAAACTAATTTACCAAAATTACAGATCAGAGTAAATGGTCATAAAAGTACCTGGCATGTGAACCAAGAAAAAGGAAATCTGCCAGTGAAACCATAGTGAACTCCTCTCAATCCTCCAGGAAGGGGAGGAGGGGAGGGGAACGCAAGAAGGAAGATGAGATGAAGGACAACTAACGTGGAACGTTATGGTTGGTACATAACTTCTTTATGTTGAGTTGTCCCATTGCGCCTTCGTTCTTGCTGTTTGGGTCAGCTTCCCTAGCACCTAAAGACCCCGGGTGGCTCACTGGAACAGACTCTTCAGAACAGTGGAACCAAAGGAAGCCCTGCTCCGGGAGACCCCATCCACTTTGTAATGAGAGATAAAGGTATGAGGGTTTACCCAAATGGCAGCTGTACAAATTGAGTCTATGGGCAATTTAGACTGAAAGGCTACAAAAGTGGCTAATGCTTTAGTAGAATGACCTTTTGGTTTTGCTGGTAGATGTTTATGTCTTAACTGGTAAATAAAGGCAATGGTGTTAGATACCCATTTGGATAAGGTCACCTTAGAAACTGGAAGGCCTTGCTTATTGTGAACATAGGAGAGAAATAATTGGTCTGACTTTCTAAGGTCTTTGGTCCTATGGAGGTAAAAACATAATTGTCTGTGCACATCCAGTTGGTGAAGACTATTCTGCCTTGTTGCTATAATTGGGAAAGAAGACAAGGAGATCGATGGACTGATTTAAATTGTTTTCTGAACAGACATTTGGTATGATGGATGGGTTGGTTCTCAGAAAAACTCTATCTTTGTGAAACACCATATATGGAGGATGAACAGAGTGCTTGGAGTTCTGAAACACGTCTAGCTGAGGTAATAGCAACCAGAAAAAGTGCTTTTCAAGAAGAAATTTTAAGGGACATGAAGCTGCTAGTTCAAAGGGTGGCAGAATCAAAGAAGTCAAAACTAAACCGAGATCCCAAGGAGGAGGTGGATCCCTCACTGGGGGTCTAAGAAGAGATGTTCCTCTCATGAAGACTTTGCAGAGCTTATGAGACATTATGCTAGAATAAAGAATTCCAATATGAAAATTAGATATGGTGGCCAGTTGTACCCTGATGGTAGCAGCAGCCGCACCAGACTGAAAAATCTCTGCTAGAAATTCTAGAATTTGATGGACTGGAGCTGAAAAGGGGTCCAAGTCTCTAGATTCTGCTCAGTAAGAAAATCTTTTCCATTTGCTAGCATAAGTCTTTCTCGTAGTTGACTTATGGGAGGATACAATAATATCACGAACTGCTGGGGAGATACTTAGAAGCCTGGCTAAGGTAGGAAGTGGAGAAACCAAGCTGTGAGCTTGAGAGTCTGAAGGGATTAGTGTAACCCGCCTGACTGATGAATCAACAGATCTGGCACTGGGTCCAGAACCCAAGGCTGGTCTAGAAAGTGAGAAAACAGAAACCATATCTGTCGAGGCCAATAGTGGGCAATGAGGATAATTTTGCAACCCAATGATTTTGCTTATGAGTCTTGGAATTAGGGGAAATGCATAAAGGAGTCCCTGAGGCCAATCGTGGACTAGAGCGCCCCTGGGAATTTGACCTGGAGGAGGAAGCAGGGAGACGTAGCTGCTGTATTTGTTGTTGAGGGGGGTGGCAAATACATCACAGCAAGGCTGGCCCCATTTGTGGAAGATAAGGCCCGCACAACTTCCTGATTCAGAGACCACTTGTGAGGCATGAGGATAGCCCTGCTGAGCCTGTCCACTATTACGTTGGATTTCCCAGGGATGTGCGTTGCTGTCAGAAAACATTGGGAGGAAATCGCCCACTGCCTTAGCCTGAGGGCTTCTCGACACAAGGAGTAGGACCTGGTCCCGCCCTGCTTGTTGATGTACCACACAACTGACATGTCTGTTTGGATCGCAACAGTCCCAGAAAGAAGAGAGTCTTGAAGAGCTTGCAACGCTAGGAGCACCACTCTCATCTCTAGGACATTGATATGCAGATGGTACTCATGAGGTTGCCACATCCCTTGGATTGTCCTGCCTAGATAATGCCCCCCCTATCAGGGAGGCGTCCATGGTCACTGTGGCTACCGAAGGGGGTTGAATGAAAGGTCTGCCCTGAGTCACCAGTGGGGAGACCATCCACCAAGAGAGGTGTTTTTTGCATTGTTTCTGTAATCAGGATCATGTGAGACATGGGTAGTTCCTGGAAGGACCACTGCATGAAGAGAAGCCACTGAAGGACTCATGTGGTAACGTGCTAATGGTACAAGAAGAATGGCAGCTGCCATGAAGCCTAGAACTTGCAGAACATGTCTGACTTGAACCTTTCTGCTCTGCATTAGAAATGACACTTGTTGGTGAAACTCTTTCCCGAGGTAACCTCGCAAACATCTGTTTTGTGTTTAATCCTCCTATATATATATATATATATATATATATATATATATATATATATATATATATATAAAACAGATTGGGCAACAAGGCAGATTTTTCTAAATTTACTGTAATGCCTAGTTGGATGCAGGCTGATATTGTTCAATCTGCTGAGATCCAGTATTTGTCTCCAGTCCCATCTTTTTTGGTACTAAAAAGAATCTGGAGCAAGTTCTGGATCCTATTTGATCTGCGGGGACTTCCTGAATGGCTCTTTTTTCTAGCAGTTTTGAAACTTGAACAACTGCTTGATCCCTTAGATTGGGTGGGACATCTGGGATGGACTTTTTTGACTTTAGAGGGGGTTGATGAAAGGGGATTTTGTAAACTCCGGATATGATAGATAGTACCCATTTGTCTCTTGTTATATTTTGCCAGGCTTTTGGCTACAGGGAAAGTCTTCCCCCGACTGCCTCCAGAGGTCGGGCAACCCATCAGGGATGCTAGAAGGATTTGGCAGAGAAAGTTTCTCTGTCACCCTGATTTTGCGGTCCCCCTCTGCCACGAGGGTGGCGTCTGCCATTACTGTTGTTTCTCCCTCTGCTCCTGGGGGAAAAAATCACCCCGTGTCAGGCAAGGGTCCCTGGGACTTCTGAAACCACACCTTTCCACCCTTCTGACCTTTGGGATAAGGTCTGTTAAGTGTAGAAAAACGGATTCCCACAGCAGAGTGAGTCTTGCCTTCCTGCTCACACCTGGTAAGAGTGTCTTTCACCCGAGGCCCAAAAAGCGAGGAGCCATCAAAGGGAGTATTTGTGAAGGACGCCCAAAAGGTTCTAACTAGGGGTACATTTTGCTGTAAAAAGTGTAGTATATGTGTAAATGTTAGAACCACCTTTAACAATATGAATGGGGTTAGGTTTGAACCTAGGGACATCTATTCTTGTAGAAGTAAAGGAGTAATGTATGCATTAAGATGTCAGTGTTCACTTTATTAAATAGGGGAAACTAAACGTGAATTTCACATCAGATTTATGGAACACATTAGAGATGTTAAAAATAAAAGAGAGGACAAAATAGTTGCCTCACATTTTAACATGTTGCATAACAGTGATACTACTTTGTTAGAGGCTACAGTTTTAGAAGTTGTGGAAAATACAGGTAGCGATGTAAATATATTGAAACAAAAACTCCTATACAAGGAGAGTATTTATATTTTAAAATATAAAACTTTGGTGCCTAATGGCCTGAATAATTAATTGAATTGGAAATGTTTACTTCAAGGGGAAAATTGTTTAATTAATGGGTGCATGTAGATAATTGACTGTTATATAAAAGTGTATGTATTTTGTATGATTTTGATATTCCTTGAAGATGGAAACACCGAAGCGCTAGAGAGAGAATAAAGAACGTATTTGCTTCACTATGGTGTCCGATTTGTGACTATGGCTGGTATCTTTAAAGATTTGTAAGAGAGGCTTGGTTAAGTGTGTACAGTCAGCTCATAGAAGCAGAAGGCTTTGAAAGTTGCAGCTTAAAAGGCATGTGGATATGACTGATGTTGGTACCAAAGCAGGGCTGACAAGTAACCTATCCAAGCCAACACTAACTAATGCTGATACAGGGACAAGACTTGCATCAGAGTAGGCACCAGGGAATTGGAAAGCTGCTGTTAAGAGTTTGTGATGGGTAATCCAACATCAAGGCAGTTCTGATATTTGATAAATAGGTTTGGAAAACCAACAACTGGTAAATCGCTAATGTTAGGCCTACAGCCAGAAATGCAGTCCCTATGCAAGTGTAAAATCTGATATCAACCCCATTCCCTCCAATCTTTTACACAGGATTGGGGTGTTGTGTCAACTGTTCCCATCTCTCTCTGTTTAGTACCATTCTCCTGCCTTCTCAGTCACTCATGCCAGACTGTCGAAGGTCTTCTCACACAATTCATCCATCTTGCTTTTCTGCACTTGTCAGAACCACAGTAATCTGTTTTCTCGGACGTTTTCTGCAATTGGAACTACTTTGGCTTCTGCTCCTATGTCCTCATTTCTTCATCTCTCACACGGTGTGCTTCCTACCACCTCAACTACTCTGCATTTACTGCCCAGGTTTCTGTACCATACAGTACTGCTGGTTGCACCACTGTTTTGTACACCTTAATTTTCAGCTTCTCTCTCATTCTTCTGTTATATACTACACCAGGCACTCTGTGCCAACTGGCTGCAGCCCCTCTGATTCTAGCTTTGACATCCTCATTTTGACTACCCTTCACCTCAACCACCCTTCCCAGATATTTGAAAACATTAACATGTTCCAGTATTTCTTTTCTGTCTCAATTCTCAGCTTCTTCTGAGCACCATTTGCTGCCATTACAAGTCTTATCTGTACTCAGTTTCATCCCACATGCCTTCAGTTTTGAATTACATTCCCCTTTCCTTTGTTGAAGTTTTTGCTCAGTCTGCCTGTAATGCCACATCATCTGCATACAGCAACTTCATTAATCTGTCCCCTTGGATCTATTTGCATCTGTAGTCCATAACCAATATGAACAGCAGTGAGCTCAGGAGGTGAACTCTGGTGCACACTCACTCCCACTGGGAACCCCTCAGAGACCAAACACCGTTTGCACTTGAGTCACAGAATTACAGCAGGCTACGCACAAGGGGCCTATAAATGTTTCTGGGACTTCAAACCACCGCAGAACAGTCCAAAACAGCTTTCTCGGGACCTTTCCATATGCTTTCTGCAAGTCTAGGAATGCCTAGTTGGACTCTTCATCTCAACTACGTCTCACTTCAAAAGATCGGGTCAGTTGTGCTGCATCTTGACCTAAATCTGAACTGCTCAGCTCCCATCTTACTTTCTACTACTCTGCGTATTCATTTATCATTCACCCTCTCCAGAACTTTCATGCAATGTGACAGGAGTTTGATACCTTGGTACTGCCCAGAGTTGTGAAATGTCCCCGTTGTTCTTAAACACCACTAGGATGCTTATTCTCCAGTCATGTGGGATTAGCCTCTCTCTCCACACTGCTAAGCGTACCTTCAGGAGCCATTTCTCCCCATCTCATCTAGTATCATTATTATATCTGTTGTGATCTCATCTGAGCCCACTGCTTTACCAGACTTCATTTTCCTTAGTGCTGTTCTTACTTCTTCTATGGTGGGCTCCTCCTCTTATCTCATCACAGGCTGTGTCTGGGGCAGTACAGCCTTGTGGGTTTTCATTCATTCATTCATTCCAGCTGCCTTTGATGTCCTGTGGACTGGTGAGAAGGCTCTTGCTGGTATCCCTTATGAAGGGTGACTATCATCTTTAGCTTTCTGTCTTTGCCTTGTAACCTATTAGTTTTTTGTGCCATCTACTGGCTTACTTTCTAGAAACTGGTACAGTGCCTCCAATACCTTGTTCCTTGCTAATGAAACTCCTTTTTTAGATTCTTTGCCAGATAAATGCCCCTGTGGCTTAAAAAGAGACGGCTCTCTCCTCCATTTTTTAAATGACCTTGCAAAACTAACACTTTGTTTATGGTCTCAAAATAAAGTAAATATCAACTTTGAATTTGCAGGCCTTGTCCTAGCAAATGGCCATCACTGCATAAAACACAGTTATATCTTTCTGGGTCTCTCATTAGTGAATGCCTACAATGAAGTAAAACAGTTACAGTTCTTTCTTTTAAGTCTCGCATTAGAGAGCTTTTGCAAAAAAACTAAAAACAGGTCGCAATTTATTTCTCTCAAGTCTCACACAGCAACAGATTGCAACAAAGTAAAACGGGTAACAGTTCTCTTCACTGGGTTTTATCAGAGTAGACTCAAATACATTTACAAAGCAACAAAAATGAAATGAAGTATGTTTCATCAGCTCTCCCATAAAGTTTTAGAGTAGGACTATATTTAACTAAGCCAAGCTCAAGAACAGTCTCTCACCAGATCTGACTTGCATGCAGTGGAACTTAAAATATTAGCCATCAAATTATGACACAGAATAAAAACTGTAACATACTTGGCATTAAAATCTATAAGGGACAAACCACCACTTGTTAACAACTCTCCTGGCTTGTGCACAAAGAAACCATTTCCTGGCAACCAATGACTACAGCAAGTGAAGACCTCAAGCAAAAATAACTTTCAGGCAATGCCTCATCATCTGATCTGAACAATGCTCTCTAGTTTGCCACTCTAACAGGGAAATTCTGTTTTCAAACTCCAAAGCTTCCTCTGGTAACTGCAAATACTCGGGGGGTAGACTCCTCAATGACTGGTGCAGCTCTCCCTCTGTCGATCCTTTCAGACTCCTCCTGAATAAACACTACAAATCATCCTGGCATTCACTTATCTGTGGTCTTCCCTTACATAGGCAGCTGCCTCCTTTGGTGCCCAGTTACCTTAGCTAACAAGCAATTTCTTAAACTGCAGAAACTAAGCAATAAAAAACATGCAAGTTTCAGATTTTGCATCATTCAGAAAACATTTGCTAATGCAAAACTCGTTATTCTAGCAACTTTTCAAATACATACAAGGAATATTTAAAATCCATTCCCAATGGTTTGCAAAGCAGTGAACTAAAATACATTGTAGGTCATGTATTTGTTCAGTCACCTGATCAGCAAACCTCAGAGGTCTACACAGTCAAAGGGATGTAATTGCTGGCCATATGTAAATACTAAGTTCATGCATCCCCCACAGCAGTTATGGTGCAATGGAAAATTTGACTGCAGTAAATAGGAGCATCATATTACCAGCATTCTTTCGGTACAATCCTTGGTTCCCACTCTAAACTGCTCCAAGATAGAACACCCAAAAATGTCTAACGCGCTTGTGTTGCACTACTTGGGATGTTTAGAGGTATTAAAGAGGTGGTGTGCAGAGTTTACTGTGCACTACATTTAAGAGAAACACAAAATTAAACCAAATACAAGATGCAGCACATAATGTAAGGAACTATTAGGACAGTACAGAAGTCCACAATTTTTGTCAAGTATTTAAATACTTTTTGAGAACATGTTCTGCGATTTTCTAATGGCCCTGGCCATGAGTTGCTTGCTATAATAGAGAGTTTGAGTCCTCCGCCTTAATTTGTCTGGTCTGTAAATCTAACCAAGTAATTTCAGACAATACTCCTGGTCCTCCTCTGAAAATATGCACACAGAGAGGTTTGAAAAGTGTTTTATGCTAACTGGTGAGAGAAAACCAAGTAATGGGATATTGGTATGGTTGAGTGGGGCCCCACTCCATTACCCTGTCTATAGCCCCATGTGAGTATGATTCGGGTCTGCTCCAGTACTGGGCATTCAATCATATCCTGTTCTATGCAGTATATTAATGTACTATGGTTCCTCTCATCTCTCAAAAAGCTGGTGGATGGATCAAAGTTGAAAAGGATGACATCATTTCACTTATCTGGTTAAACAATGAAAGGAATGATCGATCTCCATTATTAATCTAACTGAAAGGCTATACTTCACAGAAATAACTTCTGATTGGTGGTGCCAAATCAAAAAAGGTTTCTTCAACACAGCATAATCCGTACTGCCTACGAGTGGGAAACTAAATTACATCACTTAGTGCTGGATGCCAGCCAGTGCCCTACAATGCAGCCTTACTACAATTCTGCTAACAAAGACTAATTTTGCAGCAGAGTACAACATGGTTATTATCAGACATCTAAATTCCTTTTGTCAACAACTATGGCAATCCTAAAATTTTCTTTAATCTACCATCTCCCACTGTTCCACCTTAAATCCATAGTCTCACAGCATTATATATGTACACATGCCACCAAACAAAACAGAAGAAACACTGGAATATGCAAGAATACAGTTACTTCATGAAGACAGAACTGGTAAAGAAGCATTTTACTTTGCAGAGATTTTACTGATTTTGTTGGATGCACAAAGCTAATCTGCCAGGCATATCTATTCAATGAAGCAGAAAAGTTACTTACAAAGTACAAGCCTAGGTTTACAATTCATAGGAGTCCGTCTACACAGCAAGATGGCAGGCACTGTTTACATCCCACACAGGTTGTAACCTTGTTTAAGAAAATTTAAGCTCTGCTTGCAAAACCTAGTTACAAACATAAGACAGACTACCTTCACAGGACACTTTGTTCAAAGCAAGACCAGAAAAAGTCATCCACCATATTGAGTTCAAGGAAACACAAAACTGACCACAGATCATCCTGTGCAAACTGCATCCCAAATTGGAAAATCAAAACTGTTATAAAGGATACTATAACTGTTGATATCAGTTTTGGACCACTTCCCTTCACACAAATCCTACAACTGCAAGGTCAACTACATCGAGTTACAGCCAATGAGAAATTTAAGTCTGGAAGACACACCAACCTCTGACTACAGACTGCAGAAACTGCTGTGTACGAACAAGGAGGCTTTCTGATAGAATCAGGCATAAACAAAGACTCAACAGGTAAGCATTTGCTAACATCACATTCAGTTCAGCTCAAGGCTATCTGCATTATTTCAGTTTTATAAAATTACTTCTCCAGACTTCTGCACACTTTTCCCCAATAACAGTTTGTGTTCAACACATTTCCAGATGTATAAAAATGTTTACTATTACTTCTATAAAATAGACAAGGACTTTGTTGGAAGCAAACAGAACTAAACTGGTTTCACTGGGATACACTAACAACTAGTTACAAGGCACAACAGTTAAGGTAATCAGGAGTGCTACCAAATGCAGTGAGAGGACGTGCATAAATATTAGAGAATTGATGGAAGATCGACAATAAAATGTGAACAAATATGAATAAAACCTAGTAAGGAATATTTTAGAAGACTATAATTAATACTGAAAACAGCACTGACATCTAAGAACAAAGTCCAAGCTGTAAACCACTTTAATCTTTCTGTTCTAACATACAGTTTTGGGGTGATAGTCTGGCTCCAAAAGGTATTTGGATCATTTGGACAGGAAAACAAGAAAAACGCTTATCAAATGATTTGTGAAAATCAGTGTATAGCAAGATTATATATTTCCTGTTCTGAAGGAGGTATGGGCCTCCTCAAAATTGAACACATGTACAGATCTTCAATCATTGGACTGCATACATTTCTGCTGACCTCATTAAATCCAAACATAGTGAAAATTTTAAAACATGAGAACAGCAAGTCTAAGATAACTTTCCTGCTTAATTTAGCAGAAGCATATCTGTGTCAAGTGGGAATGGAATTCAAACCAGAAGTAGATAAAAATAAGGCAACAACTGAATCTGTCAAAAATACAAAATAAAGAATATAAGATGAAGGATCAGATGAGAAGGCAAGAAGTGTGAAAAAGGCATAAATATAGTTGCAAGTGCAGAAAACTCCTGGAATAACATGTCAATCAGGCACTGATGCAGGAATGGTTAATGAGACAACCAAAAGAAGAAAATTAATACTGGCGGCCTGGGATAGTTGACTACATACACGTCAGTGTACAAAGTCCATTGAACATTTCTGAGAAACAGACAAATGCAGGTCTTGTAAAACAGAATTGGAAACAGTCACCCATCTTGTTACAGGGTGTGATACACTAATAGCAGAGGGCCTGTATACTGAAAGGCATAGTAATGTGGCAAGACTGCTGCACTGGCAGTTGTCTAAAGATTACAATACTGAAGGAGCTGAGAAGCATTGGAATCATGAGCCACAAAGCATTAGAGAAAATGATCAAGTATATATCACATGGGATTACCCATTACCAATAGTTCGAAAAAGAGATGTGAGAAAACCAGACATAGTAGTCCATGAAAAGAAGACAAAAGTAGTGTTGATCACTGAAATTGCTCCATCCAGTGATTACATTGTCTTATGTACAGAGAGAGACAAAGTCATAAAATAGCAGGATTTGTAGGCTGCAACAACAGCAATGTGGAAGAAGGATACCCAGACAGTTCTAATAGTAGTAGGAGCAATAAGTCTCATAAAAATAATTTACAGTCATATTTAGATAAGCTGCAGATACATGTAATCCACATAAACTGCAGAAGGGGTCAGTTCTGGTCATATTACAGATGCTGCAAGAAGCATTTTTGGCTAACATCAAAGATTGAAATAATGCTAATTTCATGAACTGTAATCATACTTAGAAATGACGTCCATTCCCATCATGCTATTAGAAAACTAAAAGACTTAAAAAAATTAAACCATTAGTGAAGGTTGTGCAATTCACCACTAGTTTAGCATACTGCTGAATGTTACATTTAATATTCCTGAGATAGCTAAAGAAGGTCTAGTAATTGTCTTCAGCCTGGGAAGCTTTCCTGACCTCATAACTTGCCTTGTTGGACTTTATTAGCCTTCTTAGTTTCTTGCCTAGTAAAATAATGGAGCTCTTGTCTCTATAAGAGTTGTGATTTTGACCATGACTTTTTTCTTTTGCTATATAACCTGTTAAGGCAAGGATTCCACCAGTAAGGTTTGTTTTTGGTGTTAGATCCGTACTTACCAGTGGTAGGTATGACAGCCTCACTGCAGCCATTTACATGCTTGTACAGGATTTCTGTAAATAATTCTGCATAGCTACATGTATTTGCAGGATTGGGGAGCTGTGAATATTGATTGTTACTTAATAGGAAGTAGTTTACTTCAGAATATTTCCTAACTTTTATGGATTTAGTTGGGTTTTCTGGGATGATTTTTATTTTGAAGGAGACAGCATTGTGTTCCTACCTCACTAATTAGAATGTGACACAGGGTAGAGGGTGTAACAGTCTCTCATGCTGGTGAGTAATACAGTCAATATGTTTGATCCTCTGGTTGTGGTGTGCACTTTCTGGTCCTGGGTGTTGTGTTGGTAAAGTCCAGGAAACATCGTGCCCATGAGTTAGAGGCAGTGTATGTTTCCCAGTCTATAAAGGGGTAGTTAAAGTCTTTCATTAATAGGATATTTGCTTGGGCGGTGCATGACTCTAGAAGGTCAAGGTAAAAGTTATGAGCTTTGTGGGTCATAGAGGGCAATCTGTAGCTGTCCAGGAGATGGTAAAGACCCATGTCTGTGGAAACTTGGATATGGAGGATCTCCAGGGTATTATCCTGTTTAACCAACCTGGAGTTGTATTTATTGCTAATGTAGATTAAGGCACCCCTACCTTTAGCTCCTGTCTGTGCTGCTGTTGGTCTAAATGTGTGAAAAGCGCTGTGGCCTTCCACTGCTAAAGTACATTCTGTTGCTTTAAACCAAGTCTCAGTAACACCGCAGATGTCTACATTCTCCAAAAGGATGACAACTTGTAGGGTTGTTTCTTGTTTAGCCTTATAGCACATAAGAGCATCAACTTTAGGTTTTGTGCAGCGTTGGTAGTTTCATCATCTTGAGATTGCCTAAAAGGTAAGAGGTAAAGTTTCTTCAGTTAGTTTTCCCACCCACCGTCCATGTTTCTGTTTTGGTGTTAATCTTGAGGCTTTGAGACTGCCCGCCCCTCTTGTAAATTTGTGTTTGGATACTCCATCTGGGCCCATCTCATTTGCTCACTTAACTGAGTGCAGTGAGATCATATTCTGATTTCAGGCACTCCTACTGTGTACAAAGAGAGTATCTGGGAAAGAAAACAAAAAAAAAATGTAAGCTTGTTTCCTGCCTTTCCTGTTAAGTGGTCTAGACTGTTTGTAGGCTTCTGAGCCCTCAAGCCCTTCTGTATTGGAGGGAAGCCTTCTAGCTTTGTTTTGTTTCTTATAACTAGCTAGTTTTCTAGTTTCAGCACTCAAATCTGTTTCTTTGAACTCAACACTTGTTCAGAACTCATTGTAAGCACTACATGAGCTGCAAATTACTACAGCACTCAATTTTCCTCACTTGTCTAGTGGAAAGCAGTTTTTAGCACTTAATAAATAAGCACTTATCCAGGCATGTCTAAGGGTCAGCTCCTGGTGATTTCTCCTGTCTACCTGATGAATCTGGGCATCTTGGGGCAATGCAGCAATTGCCTCATGTACACAGACAACCCTCTCCTCCTACCACCCAACGCTACAACCTGTGAGAGATGCACTTATACAGCCAAACTGGAAGCAAAGCTCTCTTCACTCAAGACTGGACTAGACAGTCAAGAGGAGAAGGTAAACACTTGCACCACACCACACTCATCACATAGTCCCTCAAAACCTACACCACCAAAACACACACCTACATTTGCGGAGGCTCTCAATAAAAACCTCCCCAAGCATCAGGGACATCCAAAGCATAAACGCAAGCAAACGCCACCCCCCAACACAACCCAAATGACACATAGCCCACAAACTCAGTGTTTCACTCAACCACAGTCCATAAGGCATAGCAACGTACCCAACACTCTAGTCATAGGTGACTCTATAGTCAGGCACACTGATGTTCCACTCACTAGACTAAACAAGGAGAAAGTTACTGTCAGCTGCCTGTCAGGTGCCTGGATCAGCCACATAACGCATGCACTCAGGTCACTCCACAATAAGTACAAATATGACACTGTCATTGTCCATGTTGGTGTGAGTGACCTGAGACATACCTCCCTGGACTACATGAAGAGAGACATGGAGGAGCTCTCCGATCTTGTATCCCAGGCAGGTATGACCCTAACCCTGAGTAACATCCTGCCATCACCCAGAATGATACCATAGTACAAGGACAAAATGATTGACTTCAACAATTGGCTAAGCTTCTGGTGTCATTCTAAGGGGATCCAGTATTTGTCTGCCTGGGACAACATGATCGACAGTCCACGATGCTTTGTCAAAGATGGCTTGCACCTGTCACCCTTAGGATTCCGGATACTGGCCAAGGCTCTTGCCACCCCTATAGTGCCTTTTTTAGGCAAGGTTCAAATGACAAATTCACCACCGTAACAGGTACAAGCAAGCAAAATCTGAGGGTAATGCTACTCAATGCTAGAAGTCTAAACCTCAAAATGCACTCACTCGAGGCGCTCCTTAAAATGGAGAACATTGACTTCTGTGCAGTGACAGAGACCTGGTTTAAAGCTCCAGAGAGCACCCCTGCATTACCAGGCTTCAATTCATACCACATCTTTTGGCCAACTAACCCAGAAAGAATCAATAAAGGTGGAGGCGTGTCCATATTCATTAAGGATATCCACACCTCCAGGCTAGTTGCACAGCATAATGCATCCGAGATTATCCAAGTGCAACTAACTCTGGGCAAGACCGCAATCCAAATTGTAGCTTGCTACAGACCCCCCACTATGCCCCAGGATTCACACTCCTCATTTTTTGATACACTGGAAAGTATTAGGGTACAACCCAACACCCTAATAATGGGCAATTTCAACTACCCCACCATTAACTGGGAAAACTATTCGTGTACCAACTCTTTTGCTCAACGTTTTCTAGAATTCATAAATTCCAATGCCTTGGATCAACTTATTCACACCCCCACCAGGGGCAGCAATATCCTAAACCTAGTCATTACCAACATGGGAAACCAGTGTTCCACACCAGAGATCAATTCCTCGTTGGTCAGATCCGACCACAAGCTAATAAGCCTAGGTATCCACATCCCACCCCCAGCCCCATTTAGGGAAACCATCGTAAAAAACTTCTCCAAAGCCAACTTCACACTTCTTAAGACAGAAGTGGCAAACTTCATGACACCCATGCAGATGGACAATAGAGGTATGACTGCCGAATCCTACACAAATGCACTTTATAAGCACTTACACGAGTGCATGGATCATGCTATCCCTAATAGAACCAAGATGTTATCCTCCAAAAAAAGGAAGCCAATCTGGTGGTTTTCTGCCATAAACAAACTCTACAACAGAAGAAAGAAACTGTTGCAAAAAAGAGTAAAATCCCATGACTGCAGGAACTCCCTGGTCAACCTCAGTAAGAAGCTGAAATCCCTCATAAAATCCTCCAAAGCTAGTTACGAAAACAAAATTGCCACTGACTCTAAAGACAACCACAAAGCATTCTATAGCTATGTCAAGAATCTAAATGGGAACACTCAGATCTGCTCCGAGTTGCAGCACAATGGCACTAAATATACAGAACCAACTGATATTGCCAACATCCTAGCAGATAGGCCTCTATACTGGAAGAATGCAAAGTTCCTATAATCACAGCTGCACAGGTAAAAAACACACTCTCCAAAGCCAAGAACACAGAATCCATGGGACCTGACAATATCCCAGGTTGCGTTCTACATGAACTACAGAATGAACTGGCACCCTATCTAAGTACCATGTTCAATCATAGCCTCACCTCAGGCTTTGTACCCACTGAATGGCGCACCGTGATGGTTATCCCACTCCACAAAGGGGGAGCCACTAAGGACCCTGGGAACTACCGCCCCATTAGCCTGACGAGCCTGGTCTGCAAGGCCATGGAACGTATCATCATGGAACTCAGAAACAAAGACATTGGTAATCTCCAAACTCTGGACCCTACCCAGTTTGGATTTGTAAAAGGCAGATCATGTCTCCTAAACCTGATTGACTTCTTTGAAGCAGTCACCAAAGCCATAGATGAGAGTAAAATGGTTCACACAGCTTATCTAGATCTCGCCAAGGCTTTCGACACCATCCCCCACTCTGGAATTATAGATAAGCTCACTAAACTAGGTATAAATCCCTATCACAAGATGGGTTGCCAACTGGCTCATGGACAGAACCCACACTGTGAAAGTAGCGGATTCCAAATCTGGCATCAGACCAGTGACAAGTGGAGTACCACAGGGTTCAGTCCTGGGTCCTCTCCTGTTTGGTATCTACTTCTCTGAAGTACAGGCCAAAACAGAAGGTCTTTAGCTAACAAAGTTTGCAGATGACTGCAAACTATGAGCCATAACTGGAACTCCTAACGATGTGGACAAATTATAAAAGGGCCTCACTGAGACAGATACCTGATGTCAAAGCCATGGCCTGAAGCTCAATGCCAAAAAGTGTATTGTCATCCCCTTTGGTAAAAACTCTGTACCCAGGAACTACAACCAAACCAAAAGCCAGAATACCTGTTTGTTATGGTATTCTGAAGAAGCTTTTATTAAAAAAACGAAAGCGCTAAACCACCACAGTGTGGATTCCGTCTTTTCTTTCCTTTCTGAGGCTTTTGGTTTGGTTTTGGTTCGTGAAAAGTTCGTGGTTTTATAGTTTACCCAGGAACTACCACATAGCTGGTAGTCTACTTAATGCCAAAAATATGATAAGAGACCTTGGGACACAGGTGGACAGTAGTCTCTCCTTTGATAATTACATCGCCACAGTGGTCAGGAAATCCTTCTACGTGGCTCATCTCACAAAAGGTTTCTCATCCAGAAAAAAAGAGGTCATTGTTCCCCTCTACTCATCACTCATTAGACCCATTATAGAGTACAATGCCCCTTTTGGTATGTACCTCACAAGACATCTACAACAACTGGAAAGACCACAGAAATACCTCACAAAGAGGATTACTGGCCTCAAACAGATGCCCTATGCAGACAGTCTCAAAAAACTACAGCTTTACTCCATCGCATATCGCCTACTCAGGGGCGATCTCTGCCTAACATACAAAGCTATGTCAAACCCAGAGCTGTTGGACATGCTCCACTTAAAGAAATCCCAATCCCTCCGAGCTACATGCTCTAGGGACCTAAACCTTGTCACCACAATAAACAGAACATGCTGGAGGGATAGCTTCCTGTCCCAGAGACTTCCCATACTCTGGAACAGACTACCTATCTATGTCAAACAAAGCTCCTCATTAGCACTCTTCAAGAAAAATCTTGATGATTGGATGGGAAATTCACTCTGGGGATCACTTCTGTGGCTCTGCTCAACAGGGGCACAGGAAAATAATTTTCTTGGGTGGCGAAAGCCGGGGTACATTTTTTGGCTAGGCTTATATGGGCCCTAGGGCCGATAGCCTAGTACCTACCCATGAACCATGAACAATAGAGTATACAAATTAGTATATGCTAAAGAACTAGTAAGAGAATATTCAGGAATAGCACTGGCGATTGCCTGTAACAGCAGAGGAAATATTTGCACTGGTGAGACACTGCCAGAACAGTGAGACAACAAGGCAGCTGGTCTTTCTTGCTAAAAAAGGGCCCACCACACCACAGAAAAATGACAATGAAGTCTATTTTTTGCTTAAGAATAGAAACTTCATTATGGTGATTTTCACAAAGCACCAGAATCATAATGAATAAGACAAAAAGATAAATACAGACTAGTAAAACAGTAATTACCTGAATGAACACGAGGTGTAGCCAGTACCTCTGTTAATATAACTGTATGTTTCAAGTAAAATCAAGGAAGACCAGATCGACTACAGCCAAGGTACCAAAAGCAAACCTGGAAATAGATGGTCCCACTACTCAAATCGAATCAATAAACAACCCACCCATGATCATAAATTTACATGGGTAGACACAAATTTATACCATGATTGTGTGCAGCCCTGTTTGATTTGGGAGGTGAACATTATTAAGTGATTAAAAAGGTGGCAAAAACTTTTAAGAGCATCTAATTAAAGGTGTCCATTTTGTTAGGCATGTTTTGGTGCTTGTGATCACTTGTCTACTATTGTTCTGACGTTTCAAGCAAGCTAAGGTGGAACACTCCCTCAAAGCTACTGTGGAAGGACATTCCGTGGCTGCAGCATACAAAATGCAAGATACACCAGAGCTTCCGACAACACCTGTCAAATTATCAGCAGCTGGTGGGAGGCACAGCACAAAGCATAGGGTGGGCACTGTCTGCCCTCTCACATGAGACTTGAGGACAAATATACCAACACAAAGATTTTAAGATAATGCACAAATGGACTTGCAGCCAGTATAAGACACAAAAAAGGCACACTGTAATGGACTCTATACCACTAAGTGGCCTGGCAGCAATGTTTTGCCCACATTTGCACTTATTCACTCTTCAGCAATGTTTTCCCCATCCACAGATGGTTAACCATGGTATCAGAGAGCAGAGGAATCAATGCAGGAAAAGACCAATGCATGAACTCAGGCTGAGGCATAAGGTGCTCGATCCTGGAGAAGTTCTGAAGGTGGAATGATAATGATGCTGCATTCATAACAGCTGTTCTCTATATATGTCTACTAGTTGCAAGGACCACATCCAAGTCATGAAGTGACCACTTCATATTCTCAAACTAATTTCCGAGAGTCCCAAAATAGGAAGACTGAATGAGTGCAAATGTGGGCTTACATAAGACTGTCTTTTCTCAAATGTATGGCAATCTTGGTGTGGGGCAAAAACAACTTTATATGGCAACATAGATGTTTGACATTCACTGTTCGACTGCATTTTTATATATTTTAATATTCTGAGATTCACACTTGTGAATCTCAGAATTACAATAGGAAGCCAGGTCATGCAGCTTATACTAACAAGTCAAGCCTATGGCCATCACAGAAAATAAATGAAAAATGACATAGCCACAGAGTCTCGTAAGGCAGCACGAACAGCTACAGCCTCGGTTTCACGTGTTCAGCTTTAAAAAAACAGTAAGGATGAGACATTATGAATGCCCTTCAGTTCATCAGGAAGGCAATATACTCGCCAAATTGTCCTGGGGGGGGGGGAAGAGTTACGTGTCATCAGCATAACAGTGTTATGGAAGTAGGAGCTCAGATCCCTTACTGGCAGTAGAAACAAAGGCACAGCCCACAGAACCCTGTGATACTCCTCAATCCAGATAAAAAAACTAAGCCCAAATACACCTTCTGGCTCAAGCTGCACAGGTAAGATTTAAACATCACCAGCATCATAAGAAACAGCACAGTAAGACTGAAGATTTAATTAAGATGCCATGATAAACAGTGGCATGTGCTATAGTAAAAACAAAACACACAGTAAAAGCACCAGTCTTTAGCCATCAGCTCAATTACTAGTCGAATAAGAGACATTCAGTACTACGGTCAACATTAAACCCAGAACAATCAAGGTTCAGCAAGGCTAACTTGTAAGCCTCTGTATAGATGACTTTCTCACTAATCTTGTTTAGAAAAGGAAACTCTGAGATCAAGTATAATTAGCAAATATCAGAATTCAAGGAATGTTTCTATAGTACTGGAGAAAAGGGGGGGGGTGCATACTAGTACATGGTGCATCTTCGGGTCCAATACATCCAGGCTGGCTCTACCCATACTACATGGCATAGATTCAATGAGCAAGTAGTTCAACACATGCTTGAGATCACAGTGAAGAGCTTACTGTGATCAGTAATACCAAATACTGTGAAAAAGAAAAAAAAAAAACACTGGAAATCAGAAGAGGGCTGGTTTTAGGTTCTGAACAGAGGCAAGTTTCCCCCCCTCACATCCCATGAAGGTCAGAGCTGCATGTGCAACATTACTGCAACTCAATTATTTTAAAACCAAAGTCACATTCCCTTGATGGAAAGGGAACAGGTTTTTCTTTTAGAGGCTGCATGACCTCAAAGAATCCTAGCAAGATTTATAACTAAGTTTTTTATCCATAGGAAAAATAAAGGAGGAAAATGCAGAAATGCATAAACCTCTTGTCATGATAAACCATACTCATGTGATCTGCTCTAATCTTGCAACATTACCTAGTTACTGACTTTGCAATTTATTCCACAGCCACACAAACTTAATATTAATAACTCTAAAAATAACCAAACACTGACTAGAGCATCCATTCGGTGTAATCAATTTAATGTAATGCTTCAATGAATTGGCAAGCCTTTCTTTCACAAAGAAATTACGGGTTGGAAACAATATACAAGGGGAAAAAAGGTCCTCCTCAAGATTCAAGAATGTCAAACAAAATTCAAGAGTAGTATGAACTGAATAAAATGACAAAGAGTAACAGATATTTTGTTGTTGCAGAAGTTCAGCCTTTTCAGATATGCAAATACTCCATTACTGAAGTCACAGTGGAGTGGTAGGGCTAAAATACCATGCTACAGAACCTGCTTACTGAAATTTGTACGTAAACATGAGTGGAGAATTGCAAAACCAGTGAGAGACAAGTGGCAGATGCATCTGGTTAGCCACAGCCCTTTATAGCTTGCAGCTGTCCAAAGATCCAGCTTATAACTGTTCCAGTACTCCTTTTGTTACCTGGCAGCAGATTCCTAACAGTACATGCTGTTACAGAAACAGACTTCCACAGACACAATTAGTAATGTAAGAGAATCTACCACCACCTCCATTACAGAAAAAAACAAATCTTCCTACTGTGCAACATACAATGACAGGTTTTATGACGCTGAAGGTCTTCAGTGAGTTTTGTCATCCAGTGTTCAGCATTAGTCAACAGTGTGCAGCACTAGCCAAGTGTAAAATCACACTACTGACTTGTAAAAACAATAACATACCAAATTAAAAAGCATTATTAAAACTAGACACATCAAATTTACATGAAAAAACAGCAAGTGGATGAAGACAAAGGATTGAATAAACACCTCTGCTTTGAGTACAAAGTGCTTGGAATAGCTTGTACTGCTCTTCTTGAGGCAACTGAATATGCACATCAAAGTATAAAAAGGTCACACAGACCAACCATTTAGTAAAAGCTACAAGAAAAACTCAGAGAAGCTGGAATCTTCCCTGTGTAATACTGCAAACATCCTGGAATTCCACAGGATACATAGAAATAACCCCTTAATGCTACACCATTTTTTCATCTACATGTCTACTGAACGCCCAGGAGTTTCAAGTGTTTACTGGTGTGTTCAGGCCAATACATCCAAACCCCAGCTTAGACATTCTATGTTTCTTTTGTCTGAGCTTGTCAGTATAGCTTAAGTGGATGGAGACAAGTTTAGAATGTTGATTAGGCTTGTAACAGATTTCCCAATACATGCCTATGAACAATAAAACAGACTGGCTTGCAGGCAAGCAGGTCTCTCTTTTTTGTCTTCACTTTGTAACACCATCTTGTACAGCCACAGTTTAGATAAGTAATTACATGGTCTGTAAGTGAAGACAGTACAGGACTAAGCTACTAACTCTGGACATTTTCAGTATGAAATGGCTTTACTTTTATTACAAAGGCAAAGAAATAATTTTCATCTGGAATAATTATGAAAACGAAGGTATGACCTAGTTAATTCATCCAGCCGATGCATTTACCAGTATGGTAAAGACTGCACTGAGTGGTGGCTGGAATGGTATTGAGGCAGCCCATCTCTGTGCTCCCTATATGCTACTCCATTCCAATCTATTCCATACCAACACACATTCATCTTACATTCACATCTTCATCTCGTCAAAGAAGAAAATATGGACACTATATATATATATATATATATATATATATATATGGACACTATATATATATATATATATATATATATATATATATATATATATATATATATATATATATATATATATATATATATATATATATATATATATATATATATAAAAATATAGTCATAGTTGGCAGCCTGCCTGAAGGACATGTGCTGATCCCCATCATACCTTTCAACTTTCAGAAATCTTGACAAAGCCATAAATAAAAATGGGACAAAAGCCCAAATGTAGGGACAATATATATTGTTCTTATTAGAAAGCTGACAAAATAACACATTTAGCATTAGCATGAAGTTTCTGAAAGGAATAAGTCTGAAACTCAAATATCTATCATTATTTTCCAACTTCAATCTTTAATGATTTGCCACTAAATTGCCAGAAAACCACATTTGAAAAACAGACCAAAAATGAGGCAAAAATCTGTACAGGTGAGAGGTATGACCCTGTGTTTTATTATGTATGGTTTGGAAGAGTATTACTGTTAAGACTGACACAGCACCCCCGTGAATTTTCAATGTACAAGAATTACCTTCAAAAGAAGGTTTCTGTGTCAATCCACATGCAGATTCTACTCCACACAATAACACTGTAACCAGCCAAACAGTTTTTATTTAACTGAACACCCTGACATGGCAGACCATCTATTTTTGGGGAAGGTACTTACCTGGCAAAACTTACTAGGACATGGGGTAACAAACCACAAAAATCAAGGAGAAAAAACAGAAATGCAAACAAACATGGTCTTGCCCTCCATTAAGGCAGGTGACAATCCCCCACAACTTTAATGTACTTCAGCCTTAAGGAGTACATTATGTAGGATTGTAGATAAATTAAGTGGGTTAAGAATGGGAGGAGAGGACAGACACACAACCCCAACTCACCAGTTGGGTAGATAAGGGAAATATGTAGCGGCACTAACACATGAATGAGCAAAGGCAGCTTAAATCCAGATATACTGTAATCGCACAACAAAGTGTAATGCGTGAACTACAATCAAAGCTTTAGATGCACAGGAAGACCATAGCAATTAAAGAAATGCGCATACGTCAACATATGCTAGCTCGATAATAGCTGCTACAAATGCAAAACAGATTCAAAATTGTAAGAAAAAGGACCAACACTGGCATATGGCACCAAACTGTTTATGTGCATACACAGCAAATTCTGCTAGAGATTAAAAATGATTCAGTTCCACGATTCTTCTATCCATTCAGTAAGATCCTGTACGTATATACTGATGTTTCCAATTAATTTGTATTAAGCATGCCACATTTTAATAGCAAACTACAAAAACGTCAGCACAATATAATAGTCCCAGACAGGCAACCAATGATTTCCAGCTCAAGAAACGTAATACCTCTTCACCAGTCCTAACCAGGTTTAGCACTCAGTACACCCACTAGTGTACAAATCAGCTTGTACACCCTCCAAGCTAGATGACTGGCTGTTTTACCTTCATTCTTTGACGGAGTGAAGACCTTGTGAAATTTTAAGTATAAACTGTTTCACCCCCATGTCTGCTAACCAGCTGCATTACATGGTCAATACATTAACTCCTTTCACTTGAAAGCTGAGAAGATCTGATCAAATTGCAGTTAAACTGTTAATTGAAAATGTGCACAGTTTATCAAGTGGATGAGGGTACTGACTGAGGTGTTGTTACGTTGCCTACTGCTGCAGCTCCACTCTCCTCCTTTTGCAAACGTTTAAGGAGTTTTCTCTTCTTTCTCTCCTCTTTTTCTATCTCTTTGACCATATCTTGGAATTTGGGGCTGCGTGGATCTATATTATAACCAAATCGCTCTCTGGCCATGGCTAGCAGCTGATCCCGCCTTGCTTTCTCCTCTCGCAATTTCTGCTTCTGCTCCCGCTTTTGCCTTCTCCAGTCTTCTACCATCTGTGGCATCTTGGCCATGTTCTCTGCAATCAGTTTCTCCCTAGGAAAACCAAACACAATAAGATGAACATAGAAGTAGATCAAAGCTTTCATCACAATGGGGAGCTGAGAAATTGTCAATATGCGAGTTACTGTATGCTCACACAGCTATAGATTTTTTTTTACTGGTTTGGCATTTATTTACCGGGCAAGTCCAACTGGTTCACGAGGCACCCATTTTCAGAGGAGGCCTGGGGAGAAAAGCTCCAGATACATATAGTTCACAAAATTAATGTTACGACTATTATTTCTGTCTAGTTTTTCAAGCATAAATATGAAACATTAGTCAGAATGAATCAGGCATAATAAAGTCACAGCATTTAAGTGCAAAAGTTGAAAAACTACACATTAGTTTGTCAGAATAAAAATTCAACAGACGTGATAAAGTTAGTGTTCAAGCACATATTATATGAAAAACTTGATAACAGAAAGATGCAACATTGTTTAACAGATAATTATAATAATTAATATTCTACAGGTCATGAGATATGGTAACAGATTATATTGGTGAAAGCGTATGATAGTATGAGTAGAGAAGGATAGGGTGTGATAAAGGGGATAGTAGGAATAGATGTGGAAAAGGTATGAATGTAACCTCGGAGGAGTATGTGTCCAGGAAGGAGGTTAGTAGTGGGGATATTAAGGGTACAGGTAGAAAAAGGGATAGGAGCACCTCAGCCTGGACTCATACAGGAGCAAATCCAAGCATTGTTGAAGTACTCTTTTACAGAGGTTTTGAAGGAGTGCAGGTTAGTAGCAGTTTTGATAGTTAAAAAAAGGGAGTTGCATAGTTTTGCCACAGAGCAGGAGTAAAGGCTTAGGCCAGGGGTTTTGTTAAGTTTATAAGTTGTGAGGAGATGTTTGTCTTCAGATCAGAGATGTTTATTTCTTGTTATGTGATATAGCTGAATATCTGTTAGTGTTGACCTCAGCAGTTTGTAGTGAAATCCTTTGTCTAGAGATCTGTTTTCTTAGTAAGAGAAAGTGAACAGAACTGGTTCAATCTAACCAAGGCATTCCTGCAACTGTTATTGTTTGGATAATTGGTCTGGTTTCTGTTCTGTGCCTTAAATAGCCAGCGTTTTAAATCAGATATACATGTTGCTCAGGCTGCTGCAAAGAGACTGACCTACTGCCAGCTGTGATATTGAGAAAAGGTAAGAGTTTACTCTGATTTATCATAGTCTGCACTTTTGATTTAATATCTCTGTAATCCGTACAACTGTTTTTTTTTTCTCACCCACCCTCCCAGTTCTTGTTATGGTCTTTTTTGTCTTGATGGCTTTGAATTCCCGCCTCTGGTATAAAGTTGATTCTGGACCCCCCCCCCCAAGTCACATTATATCAGTTCATTCTACTGAGAATAGTGAGAACTTAGCAAAGGCTCACCCCTTTAGCTCCTGCATATTGAATCATCTCACTATCTTCAGTCTCTTCACTTTCTACTAAAAAAAAAAAAAAAAGTTTCCTGCCTTTCCTGGAACTAGTGTAGTCCAGATACGGATTTGCTGTCTTCAGGATTTTTTGTAAGCTTCTGAGTGGTGCTCTTCAATTTTTCCCTTAGATCTGCTAGTTCTCTGCTCTCCTGCACTTTTTCTTAGCTTATTAGTCTAGCACTTTACCAGACATCTTTGTTGCTATTATTGTAGCACACAACAGTGCTACCACCAACTAAACGTTCTACAAGGAAACGGCTCCAGTAATTATTAATGCCCACCCCTCCAGACATGTCTAAAGATCAGTTCCCTGTGCTTTCTCCTATTAGCCAGGTGAGCGTGGGCATCCTGAGGCAATGTAGAACTGCCTCATGTACACCGACAACCCTCTCCTCTTACCTCCCCAACACTCAAGACTTGCGAGAGATGCACGTATATATCCAAATTGGAAGCCATACACTCTGCAGCCGACCGGAATAGCTGGTCAAGAGGAGCAAGTCAACACTTGCACCACAACATATGGAACACATAGCCCTACAGAACACACACCAGCACTGCCTTCACATAAAAACACAAACCACACACCCACCTCCTCGGAGGCTCACAAAAACCTATGCAAACTGCAGACACCTCCAAGGCAGAAATGAACTCTACCACCACGACACAACACTAATCATGAGGTATTTAACTCTCCTAAACAGTGTGCCACTCAACCAAAGCCCCCAAGGCAAAACAGCATGCCCAACACACTAGTCATAGGTGACTCGATAGTGTGACACACTGATGTCCCACTCACTAGGTTGAATAAGGAGAAATAACAGTCAGGTGCCAGGATCCGCCACATAACGCACACACTCAGGTCCCTCAACAACAGGTACAAATATGACTGTTATTGTGCACGTGGGTGTGAATGACCAGAGACGTACCTCCCTGGACTACATGAAGAGAGACATGGAGGAGCTCTCGGATTATGTAGCCCAAACGGGTATGACCCTAGCCCTGAGCAGCCTCCTACCATCTCCCAGAATAATACCACAGTACAAGCAGAAAATTACTGACTTCAACAATTGGCTAGGTTTCTGGTGTCATTCTAAGGGGATCCAGTATCAGTCTGCCTGGGATGACATAACTGACAGACCTAGACGCTTTGCCAGAGACGGCCTGCATCTGTCACCCCTGGGCTTCCTGATACTGGCCAAGGCACTTGCTACCCATATAGTGCCTTTTTTAGGTGGTGATCCAAAGACCAAATTATCACTGTAACAGCCACAAACAAATGCAATCAGAGGGTCATGCTGCTCAACACTAGAAGTCTAAATCTCAAAATCCACTCCTGTCGCTCAAAGCACTCCTTAAAATGGAGAACATCGACATTTGTGCTGTACCAGAGACCTGGTTCAAGGCAGCAGATAGCACTACTGCACTACCAGGCTATAACTCATTCCATATCTTTTGGTCCCAGAACTTGGACCGAAGCTCCAAAGGCGGTAGTGTTTCCATATTCATAAAGGATGCACACACCTCCAGACTGGTAGCCAAACATTACGCATCAGATATACTTCAGGTGCATCTAACAATGGGTAAGACAGCGATTCAGGTCATAGCCTGCTGTAGGTCTCCAACCATGACCCAAGACACACACTCCACTTTCCTAAGCACTGTGGAGAATATTAGGGTCCAACCTAACACTCTCATATTGGGCAACTTCAACTACCCATTAACTGGGAAAACTACTCGTGTACCAATACACTTGCCCAACGTTTCCTGGAATTCATTAATTCCAATGCCCAGGACCAGCTCATTCTTACCCCCACTAGAGATAGCAACATCCTTGACCTGGTCATTGCTAACATGGGTGACCATTGCTCTGTACCAACAGTCAACTCCTCCCTGGTTAGATCCGACCACAAACTATCACCTTGGAAATCCACCCCCCCCCCCCCACAAAGGTAACCACCATGAAAAACTTCTCCAAAGCTAACTTTGGGCTCCTAAAAACAGAGGTGGCTAACTTCATAGCACCCATGCAACTGGAGAACAGCTGCATGACTGCCGAATCATACACTAATGCCCTGTATGAACACGTACACAAATGCATGGATCTCGCCATACCAAACAGAACCAAGACGCTCTCCTCCAAAAAAAGTAAGCCAATCTGATGGCCCCCTGCCATAAACAAACTCTACAGCAGGAGGAGGAAACGGATGAGAAATAAGGTGAAGTCCCAAGACTGGAAAAACTTCCTTATCACCCTGAACAAAAAGTTGAGATTCCTCATCAAATCCTCTAAAGCTAGCTATAAAAACAGAACTGCAGCTAATAGTAAAGACAACCACAAAACAACCAGTAGGCCTTCTATAGTTAATGTAAAGAATCTCCACGGCAATACCCAGATTTGCTCAGAGCTGTTGCACAATGTCACCTCCTATACCAAGCCAACAGATATTGCCAATATACTGGCAGACAGATTCAGTGCCAACTTTACCCCTCTCTCTCCCCCACCAATGGGCCAATCACAATATCAGTTGACTGCCAAGCACCCAGTATTACTGCTGCACAGGTTAAAACAGCACAGTCCAAGGCCAAGAATACAGCTTCTATGGGACCTGACAATATACCTGGCTGTGTTCTACATGAACTACAGAGTGAACTGGCACCTCACCTGTGTGCCCTGTTCAATAACAGCCTCACCTCAGGCTTTGTCCCTACCGAATGGCACACTGCTACAGTCATCCCTCTCCACAAAGGAGTGACTACAGACCCTGGGAGCTATCACCCCATTAGCCTGAAAAGTCTGATATGCAAAGCTATGGAACGCATCATCATGGACCTAATACACAAAGAGATATGGAACCTCCAAACTCTGGATCCCACACAGTTTCGTTTTGTGAAGGGTAGATCATGCCTGCTCAACCTGGTCAACTTCTTTGAGTCAGTCACCAGAGCTGTGGATGAAGGCAAGGTGGTTTATACAGCCTACCTTGATCTGGCCAAGGCCTTTGATACCATTCCCCACTCAGGAATCATAGAAAAACTCACTAAGCTAGGCATCAACTCCTATATCACTAGGTGGGTTGCAAATTGGCTCACAGATAGAACCCACAGTGTGAAAGTAGCTGACTCCAAGTCAGACTGTCGACCAGTCACAAGTCGAGTCCCACAGGGTTCGGGTCCTGGGTCCTCTCCTGTTTGGTATCTACTTCTCTGAAGTCCAGGCCAACACGAAGGGACTCTGGCTGACAAAGTTCACAGATGATTGCAAGTTGGGAGCCATAATTAACTCCCCAAGTGATGCTGATATCCTACAGAAAGGCCTCACTGACACCAATGACTAGTGTCAGAACCATGGCCTTAAGCTCAATACCAAAAAAATGTGTCATCTCCTTTGGGAAAAACCCAGTTCCCATGAATTACCACATCGATGGTAGTCCACTGAACACGGAAGGTGTCATAAGAGATCTGGGACCACAGGTTGACAGCAACCTCTCTTTTGGAGCACCACATTGCCTCTGTGGTCAGAAGGTCCTTCTATGTGGCACATCTCATTACTAAGGGTTTGCATCCAGAAAGGAGGAGGTTTATTGTCTTCCTCTACTCTTCCCTCATTAGGCCAATCGAGTACAATACCCCATCTGGCATGTACCGACACCTACAACAACTGGAGAGGCCGCAAAACCTCACAAAGATGATCTTAGGCCTTAAACACTTGTCCTATATGGACAAACTCAAAAAATTCCAACTATTCTCAGTCTCATATCGCCTACTTAGAAGGCAATCTCTGCTGACTTACAAAGCCATGTCTGACCTAGCTCTGTTAGAAATGCTACATCTAAGAAATCCCAATCCCTCCGCACTACATGCTCCAGAGACTTCAACCTCATTACCACAAACAGAACAAGCTGGAGGGACAGGTTCATAATCCAGACTGCCCATGCATGTCAAGCAGAGCGCCTCACTGGTCCTCTTCAAGAGAAATCTTGAGTGGATGGGAAACAGAAAATTCATCCCAGGGATCACTCCAGTGGCTCTACTTGACAGAGGCACTGGGAACTAAGGTCGGGTGGCACAATGCCAGGGTAATCCTATGGGCTAGGCTTGTAAAGGCTCCAGGGCCATTAGCCTAGTACACACCTATGAACCTACATAAAAGTTGATTAATGGGCTAAGAGCAGGACAAGCTAGTGGGTGGTGGATGATTTTGTACACCATAGCAAGTTGTACAGTTGGAGAGGGAGTTAGAGCCATCTTAGGGAATGTAGGGCTTTACAGTGATTAGAGTGGTTGCGTTTGTGGAAAATTTGGCAATTCTGTTATAGCAGGTTTCTAGTTTTTTTTTTTTTTCTTAGGGAGGTCTGTAAATTCATTAGTGTTTACTAAGCTAATAACCACAAGGGCCTTTTTTTAGCTAGCCAGCATCCCAGCAGGGGTTTTTTTTTTTTTTTCCTTAGGGAGGTCTGTAAATTCATTAGTGTTTACTAAGCTAATAACCACAAGGGCCTTTTTTAGCCTAGCCACGCATCCCAAATCTCTGACACATTCTGATATCCCTGATAAGTGTAATCACGGGCCTGGGAGATGAACCAATTACAGGTTACATGTTTGCATTAGAGACAGAGGTGCATTAGAGACAGAGGTGCCAACCAGGGATGGGTTTCTGGTTTCCCATCCAATTGCCCAAATTGCACTTGAACTGGGTTAGGGAGGAACTCTGCTTCACATGGATGGGGAGCCTGTTCCATTGATGGGGTAGTCTCTGGGATACATACATCTCTCTCCAGCAGGTCCTATTTATATCACAGGCAAGTTTCAAGTCTTTAGAACAGGTAATTCTGGTACTGTGTTTTGTGTATATGCAGGAGGTCCATCAGAGTGGGGACTGACAAGCTGGAGGGACAGGTTCATAATCCACAGACTGCCCATGCTATGGAATAGACTTCCCATACATGTCAAGCAGAGCGCCTCACTGCCAGGCATAGATCTCCCCTCAAAATGTTGTGTGTGTGTTCTCATCGATTGAGGCACCTAGTAGTTTGGTATGCTGAACCAATTCAATTTCAGTATTGTTGGCTGAAAAGAGTTTGTTTTGCTGGAGCTATGGGGTTTGTGGGTGAAGAGAAGGAGCTTCGTTTTTTTAGGATTCAGTAGTTCAGCACTGGAGAGCCATGTTTCTATGGAAGAGAAAGCTTGCTGTGTTATATGTTAAGTGAGTTAGTGTGTCTGATACAAAGATGATAGTCGACGCTGAGCATAGCAGGCGTCCTATCCTCAAGGTCAATTTATAATTGAAAGCAATCACTTTGTATCCGGAACAAAGACAGATGCAAGTAACAAGTTTCCTGTCATTTCCTGCGACTAAAACACCTGGTATATGCAGTAGAAGACTACTGGTCAAGCAAAATGAGACCGTGGCCAACTTAGTAAGGGGTCCTACTATTTCACACAGCAGGCATGTATTTAACTGATTAACGTTAATACGCAGCAAGGTTCTTCATGATAAATATGCTTACGTGAAACAATGACAAAATCTCAGTCAACCTGTAGGTGTACGGCTTTATGACAGCGCTCCTGCAATACTGGGGTCAGATGTAGTGACCGCAGGCTATGAAATAATGATAAAAGTCCCAGTAAACTTGTAGGTGTAAGGCTAGATTAGTATGTCTGTACACCAAAAACAAGTTGCATCTCACATGCACAATTCTGTATATGTGGAAAGGCAGCTTATAATGACAAGACAGTTACAAGGCGATACATTTCTAAAAAAAGTGAGCATATGCCATCATTTGGCAGCTTTAAAACAGCAACAACTACAGGAGGAAACTTCCGAACATGTCTATAAGTCATATAAGAACAGGGTCATATCACTAACTGTAAAATCAGTTCTAATCCAAAATGACTTGAAAGGCAGCTAGTCAAGTTTTCCTCTTATGATGCCCTATAACACAGGGTTTGCCCTCCCAGTCTGCAACACTGAGGGCAGACTTTCTAGCTCCCAAGTTGGTGCTCAGGATTTCATGGCTCAGAGAGTTTTCGGATAGTTTTCATATAATGACAGCTCTTTTTTGTAAGTATGCAAAAGGAAGTGACAATGGCTAGTTTTCATAGCTCTGTAGGGGGAAATGTGCAAGTATGAAGGAGACAACTAGATAGACAAGCATCATAAGCTATTACAGTTTTTTTTAATACAGTTTTGCTTTATATTTTTTTTCATTACTAAAGCTCCTCTTGTGCTTTGCTTATATTACTGTACGTGACACTTGTGGTGCTCTGAGTGCCCAATTTCCCCAAGACAAATATGCAATTTATGTTCCATGAGTTACGTGCCTTTCTGCATCTGAAATTTTGGAAAAAAAATGATAATAAAAAAAACCTTGAGAGAGAGGGCAAGAGAGAATTCCAGACTGTCCCACTTTATTATACAACAGCTTGAATGGAAGCAAGAAACTGACCTATGAACATATGGCTGCACTCTAGCCCTTTTCAAAGTAAATGGGTCACTACTTCCACTAATTTGTTGGCCAGACCCAAATGCCTTCTTACTACCAAGTATGCCGAATTCATTCTCGATATCTTTCTTGGAAAAGGATGAACAGAAGCAGTAATGTCTATCACTGTCCACCGTCATTTCCCAAGTTGGTATAGCTACTAAGATTAAGAACTCTTGCACAGAATATCACCCTAATATCCTGCTGCTTGTAACTTCTTATATATCCCATACAATAACCCCATCCGAGGCGTATTTTCCTCTACATATATAAAAATACTTCGTACACCATTCTCTCTCTTCTAAATCAGCCCTCTACACCAGTGGCATAGAGGGACAGAGCACTAACTACAACTTAAGCAACCAGAGTTGTATTCGTGGTTTGGGCAACTGACAGAGCAGAAGGGAGGGTGGTGTGTCCTACCTGGCAGGAATGTGCTGAGGCACAGAAGTTGGCAGAATAGGTCAAACTGCCCTATGGCCTAGGGAAGGACCATGCAGTCCTCTCACTGCCTGCCCCAGCCTATGCAAAAGCTGTCTGCAAAGAAGTGGGGTGATGGGCCAAGAAAAAAATCTTTCCCACGGTGTGATGACAGCATCTCTGGTAGCCAATCCTACAATTTATCTGGCAGGGTGCTTTACTCAACATACCCCTATAGGAGACACCCTCCAGCATTCTTCCAGGAAGACTGCTCTCCTCAAATTAATTTTTCCTGGTTGCCTGTGACTGAAAAAAATTCTCTCCTTCCCCACTATTAGCCACTTAACATACCTTGCCTTCCTCTCCACCTAGCTGCCAACCTCCTTGCACGTTCAACATTTTCCTTCATAATTCCCATACTACAGTAAAAGCTCAGTTAACCAGAACTCAAGCAAGAAAACCGAATGTCTGGACACTACATGTAAGGCACCACACAAAGGATTTCTGGAAATAAATTCCTTTATTTAATGCTGCAAAAAGAGATAAAAAAGCATTTTTGTCTTATTCAGATTAAAACAATAAAATGGCAATTTCCATCACTTTATATACACCCATTAGTTAATTGATCGATCAAGTATTTCAAGCAACAACCATTTAAACAAGTATATTTCTAAACAACTGATATAAAATCAAGTATATGTAATAAATATATTCATTCATACCCTTCCTCCTATGTGTAAAAATGTCATTTTTTGGCAGATTCTAGGATGTTCTTAATGTGTCCCTTCTTGAACACATTTTTCACCTGACATAATATTCGCCACAATAGATGTGGTAGATTTATTTTCTGTCATTCTACACCATACAGGTATTACTTGGTTAGAAGAAGCTTTGAGGATGAAATCTGCAGCAACAGAAACAGAAATCGTCTTATGCTTAGAATTAGCACAGCTCGTCCTCAAGAACGATTTTCTATTTTTTGAGAGCGAGTTTTATCGTCAAGAGACTGGACTTGCTATGGGGGCCAGTTGTGCCCCTACTTTTGCAAATATCATAGTATCAGTACGGGAACAAAAATTTGTTCACAATTGTCATTATACTAGGTACTGGAATTTATATACCAGATTTCTTGATGATATTTGTATTTTTTCGTTACGGAGACTAGAACTTTTGGATGAATTTTTCAAATACTTGAATCAAACTACTGATTTTTTTTTAATTTAATTACCAGGCCACTATGCAAAGTGTTATCTAGATGTTTATTTGCAGAAGGTTGAACTATCTTAGAAAACCAACTTTTTCTAATAACTACATTAGTTTCAATAGTGCACATCCACTTTTCCAGAAAAAAGGGATTGTCAAATGACAATATGTATGCATAAGTCGTATGACATCGGACGACATTCACTATGAAACTGACTGTATGGTCTTAGAATGTATGTTTTTTTGAGTGTGGCTACCCTCATGAGCTTATAACTACCATCAACCCTCATGAGCTTATAACTACCATCAAAACTGAAGTCACAGATGGTAGGAAAAATAAATACAGTCCTATTTTGGGCATGGGATCTAACTTTTTCAACAAACATGGATCTAGACCCTGCACTGACAGTTATAACAGAGCCTTTGTCATTGGTTTCAGTGCCAATGCTTATCAAATTAAGAACACTGTACAAAGAGAATTGGGTAGATTCTCAGATTTACCTAATTAAATCCATTAAAGTAGTGTTCAAGAAGGGATACAGCATTAAGAACATTCTAGAATCTGACAAAAATGAAATTGTTTTTACACATGGGAAGAAGGTTACTTATAAATGTGGGGCCTGTACCCAGTGCACTTATTTCCAACAAGGAACAGATTTTTGTTACATCTAGACAAAAATTATTAACAGCTAAAACCTATAGTAACTGTAACTCCCAAGGCCTAGTTTATTGTCACCTGTGCTCCTGTGATAGGTTTTATGTTTATGTTGGGAAAATTGAAAGACAACTGAAACTAAGAATTTATGAACACATGAATTATGTTAATAAAAGAAACACTAACAATGCACTTTATAAAACATACATTATCATGCCCTAATGCCAGTTTTTCCTTCTTTGTTATTGAAACAGTCCCTAAAGAACTGAGTTATGAACACATGAATGATGTTAATAAAAGAAACACTAACAATGCACTTTATAAAACATACATTATCATGCCCTAATGCCAGTTTTTCCTTCTTTGTCATTGAAACGGTCCCTAAAGAATTGAGAGGGGGGCCTTGGGAGCACAAGTTAGAATATAGGGAAACTTTTTGGCAGATAGTACTGGCGTCCAATAGACCGCCAGGTTTAAATGACTACATCTCCTTGGTATCCCTACTTAAACTTAGGTCAGCTAAACTGTGGACATTATGTTGCTTTATTCAGTTTTGTTATTGTCATTATTTGTACTATCCAGAGGATTTATATATATATATATATATATATATATATATATATCTTTTTTTTTTATTTCTTAGACAAAACATATTTATTACATATACTTGATTTTATATCAGTTTAGAAATATGTATATTTTTAAATTTCAGTTCATAATTCATTTTTATAAAACATTTTATTTACAGTATACACATACTTTAGTAAATTTTCCACCAATTTTATCCAGCCTTTCACACGATTAATATTTATTTTTTAAACGTATTTACTTGTTTAAATGGTTGTTGCTTTAAATACTTGATGAATCAATCAATTAACTAATGGGTGTATATAAAGTGATGGAAATTGCCATTTTATTGTTTAATCTGAAGAAGTCTGAGGGATGACGAAAATGCTTTTTTCTCTCTTTTTGCAGCGTTAAATAAAGGAATTTGTTATTTATTTCCAGTAATCCTTCATGTGGTGCCTTAGGTGTAGTGTCCAGACATTTGTTTTTTTTTTTTTTATTCTGGACTGGCTCCTTTCTTTTGGTTTTCAGAATTCAAACAACCACAAAAAAATTTAATACAGTATGAACAATTCAGTTTTTCATGTGTTGCACTGTTTCCCCCCACAGAAATGCACCTTGTGTGTTTTATAGTTTTAAAAAGAAAGACACAGATAGATTCCCTCTCTCCCCAACCTGAGAACAATTCAAACCAAACAAGGCAAATCGCTGAAATGTCAACACTCGCTCCATACTCACTCATTTTGCATCAGATCGCACACCCTCTCTCTGATCTCTCATATACACAGTCACTTCTGCTTGCATTCATACATTCACTCTCCTGTCTCTATTCAATTCATTCAATTTCAGTGTACCACTGAAAACCATTCCATATGCCACTCTTTCTAGCGGAAATACAAATTTAAAATATTATTCCAGCCAGGCTTTTAAATTATTGTATTTCAATATTAAAGTCAAATCAATACAGTGTTTATGGTATGGTATGATATAGTATAGGGTACAGTATTTGTCAGGTCTGTTTTTAATAGTAACTCTCAAGCAACCAGAAACTACACTTATCCTGCAGCACTTTCAGTACAGACCTCACTTCTGTGAATTTGCACAGAGCTGATATAGACCAATTCTCCTGGCCAAGTTGGATGCTATTACCATCCAATACCCCAAACTGATAAGTACACTTTTTTGCAACTTGATTTGCACTGTGGTGTATTTGTATATCTGCCTTATTTACATATTTGCTTTATTGTTTCTCTCTGTTGTTTTTCCCATCCTCCCAAGTGTTGCTGTAGTCTTAAACGTAGTGCAGTGAGATCATTTGGGTAGGACTACCCCCTTGCTTCTTTGACTTTGAACACTCCTCCCAGTCTTATCTCATCAGCTCAGCACACTAAGTAGAGAGAGAGCATTTGGGAAGGCCAACCCCCTTAGCTCCCTAATCTTGAGCCATCTTTCGTTTCCTTCTTCTCCACCTAAAAAATCTACACTTTATTCAGCTGCTTTTACTGTAATTGTGTTCTTTATACTTTATTACCTTATTTCTGCTGTATGCTCAAGTACTTTTATTCTGGTGCATTTATTACTGCTTGTTATTAGCCTAATTAAATCTGTTATTCTAAGCATTTTAGCTTTGGTCTTAGCATTTGTGTTTCAGGCCAGTTACTTTACAAGAAGGTTCTTTTGATCTACAGTCTTGTGAAGACAAACCCTTATCAAAACCCTCTCTATATAAATCCGCCCAAGCATTCGGAACACTATATCTGGATAATTCCCATCACTTTCTCCTGGCAACCTGGTTGACATCGGCATAATGAGAAAGTGTAGCAACTGCATCATGTTTACTGACAACCCTTTTCGCCTAGCACATAATTCTTTCACCGGAGAGAAATGCATGTACATCAACAACCTAGAGTCCATGCCCACTCATGCCACAGTAAGTAATCGGGCGGCGCAGTGGTGCAGCGGTTAATGCTGTCGCCTTACAGCAAGAGGTTCTCAGGTTCGATTCTCGGCTGGGGTGCCTTCTGTGTGGAGTTTGCATGTTCTCCCTGCATTCGCGTGGGTTTCCTCCCACATTCTAAAGACATGCTTCTGGAGCATTTCTCCCCGGGCCTCCGCTGAAAACAGGATCTGTGGAACCTAGTCGGACTTTCCTGGTCAACAAATGTTAAATAAAATAAATAAATAATCCTGACAAAAGTGGAGATTGCCAGCACAAACACCACACCGTTCTCATCACACAGCCAAGCACAACACAGCCAGACATGCACAGACCTATGCAATGGTCCTCAATAAAAACTTAACTAAACAGCAGAGACCTCCAAAACGCACTCAAACATTCCAAACACATCACACATAGCAGACAACACACCAACACAGCCCACAAGACATAACAATAAATCACACACTAGTCATCGGTGACTTAATTATGAGGCACACCAATGTCTCCCTCACCAGGCTGGACAAGAAGGTCACGGTCAGTTGTCTGGTGCCAGAATCCGCCACATCACGCACACACTTAAGTCTCTCCACAACAAGTATGACTCTCACTGTCCATGTTGGTGTGAATGACTTGAGACATACCCCCCTGGACTATATGGAGAGAGACATGATTGAACTCTCAGAGTATGTGTTCCAGGCAGGTATGACCCTAGTCCTAAGCAGCATCCTACCTTCACCAAGAATGATACCACAATACCATCAAAAAAATGACTGACTTCAACAACTGGTTTAGTTTCTGGTGTCTTTCAAAGGGGATCCAGTATCTGTCTACCTGGGATGACATGGTCGACAGACCTTGATGCTTTTCCAGAGATGGCCTTCACCTGTCACCACTGGGTTTTCAGATCCTGGCCAAGGTTCTTGCCTCCCCACTGTGTCTTTTTTAGGCAATGTCCCAAAGACAAACCTTCCAACTTAAAAGATCTGTCAAAAAGCAAATTGAAGGTCATGCTGCTTAACGTGAAAATGGACTCACTGGAGGCCCTCCTTGCACTGGAAGATACCGATGTCTGTGCAGTCACAGAAACTTGGTTCAGGGCTGTGGAGAGCACCCCTACCTTACCAGGCTATATCTCAATCCATATATTCCGACCCCCAAAATGAGGTCGGGAAGACTAAGGGTGGTGGTGCCTCTATCTTCGATAAGGACAGGCACACCTCCAGACTGGTTTGCCAGTATGACGCACTGGAACTACTCAAGGTACAACTGACAATGGGCAAGACACCCATCCAAGTTACAGCTAGCTATAGACTCCCTCCATGACTCAGGACATCCATTCCTCTTACCAGGCCTACTTGACCCCATCATGGTACCCCCTAACACTCATCCTTGGTGACTTCAACTACCCCACCACAGACTGGGTGAACTATTCTTGCACTAATGCATTCTCTCAACGATTCCTCGACTTCATCAATTCTAATGCACTAGACAGCTCGTCTCATCGCCCACAAGGGGAGAGAACATTCTGAACTTGGTTCTTACCAATATGAGTGTCCGATGCACCACTCCCATAGTATGTTCTTCCCTGGTGAGATCAGATCATCGGACTGTCTCATTCGATTTTTCTTACCACCCCCCCGCCATAATTAAGCTGAAAAACTTCTCAAAAGCTGACTACAGTACACACTCTGGCCAGCCTACAGACATGGACATCCTTAGACAGTGTACCAGTCGTCTCATTTATACTGACAACCACTTACTCCTGAAACAAAGAAATACTTTGTGAGAGATGTAGTTACATTATGAAACTGGGGGCAAGAGTCTCACATAAGGACAAAACGAATGTCAAACAAGTTATCAGCACACGCGTGCACACACACTTTACATACTAAATAAGAGCACGATACAAACCCACATATGTGGAGGTACTCACTAGTAGCTTACCAAAAAAAGAGGCCTCCCAAATGGAAACAGCTTATGCACAACAAAGGAAAAAACAACCACAACACATACCACACACACCAGTGAGTGTCTCAATAAATAAATCCATATTGTACTGGTCATAGGTGACTCCACTGAGAGACACATGGAAGTTCCCCTCAACAAGCTGGATAAGGAGCGAGTTATGGTTAGTTGCCTGACAGGTGCCAGAATCTGTCAAATTATTAAAGCACTCAAGTCACTCAACTACAAGATCCGGTACAACTCATAGTCCATGTGGGAGTGAATGCTTTGAGGTGTAACTCAATGGACTACATGAAGACAGGCATGACTGAGCTCTCAGATTGTGTGTCACAGGAAGTCATAAGCCTAGCCTTAAGCAGCATTCTAAAGATGATGCCACAATACAAACAAAAAATGATCGACTAACAACTGGCTTAGCTTCTGCTGTCAGTCCACGGGGATCAAACATCTGTCAGCCTGGGAAGACATGGTTGAAAGGCCATGCTGCTTTGCCAGAGATGGTCTGCACCTGTCTCCTCTAGGCTTTCGGATATTGGCAAAGGCATTGGCAATCTCCTATTGTGCTTTTTTAGGCAGTGTCACAGGAAGTTATAAGCTTAGCTTTAAGCAGCATTCTAAGGATGATGTCACAATACCAATTGGCTTAGCTTCTGCTGTCAGTCCAAGGGTATCCAACATCTGTCAGCCTGGGAAGACATGGTTGAAAGGCCATGCTGCTTTGCCAGAAATAGTCTGCAACTGTCTCCTGTAGGCTTTTGGATACTGGCAAAGGCATTAGCCATCCCAATTGTGTTTTTAGGTAGTGTCAAAATAAGCATCAGTAAGCAAGTACTGCTACTTAATGCTAGGAATCTAAACAAGAAATTTCACTCCCTGGAAGCACTGCTCACTTTAGAAGATGCCGACATCTGTGCAGTCACAGAGACATGGTTCAAAGATGCAGAGAGCACCCTGGCCATGCAGGGCTAAACTGAGTGTGAAAGAACCAAAGGAGGAGGAGCATCTTCATTAAGGATAACTACACCTCTTGAATAGTCAAACAGTAGGACTACCTTGAGCTACTCTACGTCCAATTAATAAATATAGGCAAAGCCCCCTACCATATCATAGCTAGCTATAGATCACCCACCATGAAACAGGGAAAGCATACCACAAACCTGGACTTACTGGAGTCATCTCTCATACAGTCCAGCACCTTACTCATGGGTGATTTTAGATTATCCTACCATTGACTGGGAAACATGACCACAAACATGCTGGCTCTGAGGTTCTTGGATTTTGTCAATGCAAATGCTCTGGAAAGCTAGTCAGCACACCCACAAGAGGCTTACATGTCCTGGACATAGTACTCACCAACATGAGAGAGCACTGCACACCCCCCATGTGATATCATCCCTGGTAAGATCGGACCACAAATCAGTCTCACTCTACGTAATTATAAGATCAGATACTCCATCAAGCTCAAAAATGCTTAAGAATTATTCATAGACATCACCTTCTACTAAGTGATGGTATAAGAAATTTCAAATCCCTCTTGAAAGCAGACAACACAGACTCCTATGCAAAAGTGTACACCAACGCCCTGTATAACCAGGTGTACAGAATTAGAGAAACACTTCAGAATAAAAACAAAAAAAACAAAACAAAAAAAAAAAAACAGTTCTCAGCTGCAAAACTTGTGTAGAAAAAACACCAGGAGTCGAATTAGCGCTTTTGTTTCATTTACTTCCAGAACTTCATCAGAAATAAAACACCATTACAAAAACACACTTTAAATACTCAAATTAGATGACATCATCATTCAATCAAATAAAATGGGCTCTATTAAAAGTGACGCTAACCCAAGTATAATAAAAAATTCACATGCTAATAATAATATACAAAGACAGAAAACTCAAAATGCAAAAGTTATAATAATACATATGCTTAATAAAATATAGTCAAACATATTTATATTTTAATAGGCTCTTTATAGAAATAGCTTCATTTAAACCAGGGTGAACATCCGCCCTTAAAAGCATCTGCCATTTTAGTTCTAACATTTCTAAAAAAAATTATTGAACTGATCCACAAACCCGCTTGTGTTAACTTGTGACACTAAAAAATAAAACTTATGAACGCGCTAATTCGACTCCTGATGTTTTTTCTACACAAGTTCTGCAGCTGAGAACTGTTTTTTTTTTTTATTTTTATTCTTAGTTGTATAGAATTGTCTGTACCTGACTGAATTAAAACCAGGTCTTGCTGAAAATACAAGCCTGGACCCTTTGTATAAACAGGCTATACAAAAGAAACTAATGTCCAAGAACAAGGGGGAACTAGCTCTGCAGAGGAAAAAACTCCTCTCTAGTTTAAACAAACAAATCAGAGATTTTGTCAAGTCCTCCAATGCTAATTACCAAGCAAAAGCAACCTCCCTAAAAGCCAACCTGCTTGATGACAGATTTAAAGCAAACTTCACCCCCGTCCCCTCCAGTCATCTCCCAAAGTATACCTGCCACTATTCCTCAGTCTATTATCTCAAGACAGCAGGTCATCTCAGCACTCTCTAAGCACAAAAACAGGATATCAATAGGACCAGACATCCCAGGTTGCCTTTTAAACAACTTAAAACATGACCTAGCAAACCCCCTTGGTTCCTGTTTAACTCCAACAGGGATCCCTTTGCACAAGGGGGACCATCAACCAACCCTGGAAAACACAGGCCCATAAGCTTGAGCAGCCTCACGTGCAAGGCCATGGAAAGAATTATTACGGACCTTATTAGGAATATAAGTAAACTCCAAACTCTGAACCCAACCCAGTTTGGATTCGTTAAAGGTATATCATGCCTATTAAACATGGCTGACTTCGAGAAAGTTAGCAAGGCCCTGGACGAGGGAAAGACCGTGCATACCATCTACCTTGACCTAGCCAAGGCATATGACACAATCCCCCACTCAAGTATAAAACTCTCCCAGTTGAGAATTAACCCCTACATTACCAGATGGTTAGCCAACTAGCTCACCGACAAGGCATATACTGTCAAAGTAGGTGACTTCAACTCAAGACCAGTCACCAGTGGCATACCACAGTGGTACTGTGCTGGGCCTCAATGTTCAGAATTTATTTCTATGAAGTCTAGGCAAACTTGGACAGCCTGCGGCAGACTCAAGTTCTCAGTCTGCAAATTGGCAGCAATCACGGAGTCTCCCAAAGATGTTCATATACTGGGGAAAGGGTTTAATACAGACAAATTATTGGCGTGAAAGCCACGGACTAAAGGTAAATGTAAAAAAAAAATGCATTCTTTTTCCTTCGGGAAAGCTGACATCCCTGCTAATTACATTACAGACAGCACCCCCTAAGTGTAGACCCAGTGGTATGTGATCTGAGTACTTGGGTTGATAGCAATCTGAACTTCTACCACCATATATCCACAGTAGTAAGGAAATCCTTCTTTGTGGCACATCTTATAAGAAAAAGCATTGCAGCTAGATCTAAGGATGTTAGAATTCTATTATACTCAGCCTTATCAGATCAATAATTGCGTACAATGCTCCCTTCCACATGTACCTCACCACACACCTGCAGTAACTGGAGAGACCGCAGCGGTTTCTCACTAAAAAATGAATACGTACACAAAAGAAGTCTTATGCAGAAAGACTGAAAGCCCTGTCACTGTATTCTGTCTCCTACAGGTTGCTAAGGGGTGATCTGTGCCTGGCTTACAGTGCAGTCTCTGACCCACCCCTGATGGAAATGCTAAACATTCATAAATGAAACTGCAGGAGGGTCACTCGCTACAGGGATCTTCATCTAGCCTATAGCATAAACAAGTCATGCTAGACAGAGACACATCTCCCAGAGAATGCTGCTTCTCTGGAACAAGCTTCAAATTTATGTGAATCAGAGCCCCTCCCTGACCCTCTTCAAACACAACCTAGATCAATGCATGGGTGACCGCAAGTTCACTCCTTGCGGAGTGGTGCCCATGTCTCTCTTTGGCAGAGGAAGTTGGTGTTAACTACCATAGACCCTTACCTATTCATACTTCACTCACCTAACCACCGACAAATGGGGCAACTCAGGATAAATATGGCTAGTCTAGTAACCTCCTATGAACTTGCATGCACACACCTATGGCCAATTCACAGCGTCCAATCCACCTACTGCATGACTTTGGAATATGGGTGGAAACTAAAACACCCAGGGGGGGGGTACCGTTGTAAAACATTGCCTGCAGTCTATCCATCCATACTCAAACCCTTTTTATTTTTTTACACATGGGGTCGGTGTGTCACTTCAGCAGTGACAACCATTTAGAGCTGAGGTTTACCCCGCCGGGTGGCTAGCCCTGCCACGGTAGCTCATCTGTGTCACTCGTACCTAGGGCCAATTTTACAGTATCCAGTTCACCTGCTACGTCTTTGGAGCGTGTGAGGAAACGCAGATTCAGTACAGAAGGCTCCCCAGCTGAGAATCGAATCAGTAACCTCTTCCCATAAGCCGACAACACTATAACTGCAGATACTTACAGAAATCAAGTGCTCAATTAAAACAAATTGTACCTCTCCAAGAGTTTCTTTCGCTCCTCCTCTTCTTTAACTGCGATGTTATGTTGCATCTCTTGCAAAGAAGGGTACCACTCCCGTTCTTCCTCCTCAAACTCTCGTAGTTGTTCGGGATGGGGCCACAGAGTCGCTGGATCGACACCCGAGGCGCTACCGTAGCGACCGAATAGCTTAGCGTCATATTTCTTTTCCTTTTGCCATTCAGGTGTGTGCTCAGAGTCCTTATCCGGGATGTACACGCCGGTAATATTTACCCGCAAGGGCTTGTAACGATAAAAAGCTATTGGTACACATCTCCAGAAACAGCTCCAACTGTTTCTTGGACACTGTACAAAATGTTGCCTTACAATACTGCCACTGAATAACACACACCGAGGAAATAAGGACGTCGCCATTTGAGTAACCTCACGTGACTGATACGAGGTTCGGATAGATTGTAGAGGTGGCTTTTGATCTGCCTGCTGCAGCTAAGTTTTCGCACACAATTGGTATTAGACTATATATTTATATAGTTACATTTCTTCACATACTTCTTAGTTTTTTTTCTTGATCGCATTAGTCAGAATCTTTTTTTTTTCCAGAATGGACAGGGCAAGAAAAGTAAAAGTATAACACAGTTTATTTTATTTGTTAACCGCGTAATATTATCGTAATGACCCTTTTTAGCCAGGATCCTTGCTTAGAGGAGTGTCAGCTCTCAGCCAATCACGGGCAAATCTCACCCGATCAAGGACACTTTTAAAATATTACTAGTACTATTAACCTGAGACATTGACCCAATAATAACGTGAATTAACATATATTTTCTGAAGTAAAGGAAATCTATAACTCTAATTATTGTCATTATTTATAGTTATTATTTATTTATTTTACATTTGTTAAACGGGAAAGCCCGACTGGACACATATCTATTTTCAGCGGAGGCCCGGGGAGAAAAGCTCCAATAGCGTGTCATAAAGAAATTACACAAGAATATCATACAGAGATATAGGTTCCACTTCCACAGAAACATAAGTTCTGTATAGATTAACAATTCCTTTAGTAAAGTCAGCATACAGCATTCTAGTAGTAACGTTTATATAGTATAAAATATAAACACAAGAAAAAAAATAGTTTTTTTTGTCTTTCTAAATTATGAGTACTCTCAGTACTTTGTTACAGAAATAACCAGTGATTATTAAGCTTTACAGTCCGCGGTGGTGGTGCTGCGGTAGAGTTGTCGCCTCACAGTAAGACGCTGTCCGGTTCAATTCTCAGCTAGACCATCTTCTGCGTGGAGACATGCGTGAATGGGCGCACCTTCGTTGAAGGTTGTGCATCAGGCCTGACAAGCCGGTACGTAAAAATCAACTGCCAATCATTAGCGGACTGGAGTTCCGCTGTGGCGACCCCTAACCGGGAAAAGCTGAAAGACACTTATTAAGCTTTACAGTGAAAGGAATTAGGGGACCTTTAGAAGAATCCTTGAACATGGTATTGGTGGAAGTTAACCTGGGGAGTAGCATGAACAAAGCCAATTGTTTGAGAAGTGGGTTCTCAGGAGTTTCTTAAATTGAATTTATGAAGTATAATTCACCACCTTTTCTCTAAATCTAATCAATTTTGGGAGGGCTTAACAAGGACAGGTCAAAAATGTTTTGTCAAAATTAGGGACGTGAACATCCTTGGATGTCAGGAATAACTGACAGGTATTTTGTAGTGTTATTCCCCAGAGATGAGCAGTAGAAACCCTGCCCATAACCCAGCTAACCACGCCCACAAGGGTTCTGGCAATTCAAAGAAACATGCTACAAGTACTACAATTTTTAAATAGAAATGCAAAGTACGATATAACAGCAGTTGTACAAATAGTAATGCACTTGATAGTAATACAAAATTCCGTTAAAGTATAACAATAGCTGTGCAAATGAGTAATAAATGAAACAAACGCAGCTGGAGTGCAATTTTTATCACCCAATTCACTAATTCAAGCATCCATAAAAGAAAGAAAAGGATGACATAATAATAATTATACACACGATCATTTCTTGCTGTGAGATGATGATTTCACCTAACCTGTCACATTCAGAAATTGTATTTCTTCAGACATGGTTGGGGGAGGGGGCTGAAGCACATCTTTGTAATTTAGTATGTATAGAATTCAGTTATTATTCTTTTATTTAAAAACGCCATCTTCTTTCAGGTGTCTGTTGTGCTTTATACAGTATGCTACACTACAAGATCAGTAGAACCACATGCAGCTGTCTATTCTGCTTTATACAGCAGTTGAACCCATTAAGCATACATCTCAACTGTCCAGATTTTTGCCTCATATTTTTGGTCTGTTTATTGTTCCTCATAAGATTTGTGGTTTTCTGGCAAATCAATGAGGGTCGAAGTCACTCAATAATGACAGATTTGCATTTCAGAATTTATAGCTTTCAGAAGATGCACATTAACAAAAATCCTGTTATTAGTTTATAAGATCAATATTTAAAACCTGTCCCTACCTTTTGGGCCTTTATCCTCCCTCCACCATTATTTTCTGCTTTGTCTAGATTGCTTGGGTGATGTTATGAGGTTGTGCCATTTGTGTCAGGGAGAGTAGGGTAGTACATATGTACATATGCCAGCACAGCCAGCTGGAGTTTTGTAAAACAAAAAAAAAAAAGTATATGTCATTTGATTATCTCTCTGATTTGTACAGATGCTAGTGTTAAAATATGTTTGCAAAGTTACCTGTGTTAAAACTATATAAATGTATGTTAGGTTTTATTGCTATAACTGATCAAATGTGAATGTTTTATCAGAGAACCCTCGAATGTTTACTATCAAAATTTAGATAGTCACTTATGCGAGGCTTGGAAGGCCGAAAGTCTGTTTTAAAGTTCTCGTAATGCCAATCCGGAAAATGTTCGACTCCACATTAGTGAACAGTAGTGTGCATTCGCTAATGTGGAATCGATGTTCTGATAACAGATCACACTACAGTGAAGATTGTGAAATGTACTCTTTTTCTCACTGTAGTGTGATCCTGGAGTTGGAATATATAATATGCAGGGGATGTGGGGGGCTCAGGGGAGCTTGCCACCCTGCAAAAACGTTACCGGTAACACAGACTTTCGACATTGGAACCTCCGGTGATCAAATGTCGATTCTGTGTTACCATTTCTAAAATTTTGGTAATCTGCTATTACCAATTTCGGCTACTGGTTTGATCAAAAGGTGGAAAATTATTTTGATTTTCCACATTTTATAGTAAACCACCCTAGAAGGGTGGACATTTTGAAACTATGTTATAATTTTCAGATGTGCCACAGATCTTAGCAAAGCTCTGTATGTGTGTATTGTACGAGAATCAGGTGACCTGAGGTGATGTCATCCTCTAACCAGCATCTAGTTTCTTTGGAACCCCCGCAGCAGTATAGAATCTGACCGAAAAGATTTTTGACAAGAAAGATCTCTGATAGGAGGCATATTTATTTATATCACATGCATCCACACAGTCATTGATTGAGATTCATTCAGTCATTCATTAAAGATAGTGGGGCAAACATCATCTGGCTTTTGCTGTGGTAAGACATTCAGCACAAATCAGCTTGCCTTGCTTTAGTGAGTAATCAGGGAACAGTAATTCTTTACTTAGACGGGGACATCTAGTGAGAATAGTTTGATATTGTTTTCTGCAACTGTGAGAAACTAGCCAACTGCATTATTTTTGAAATCTCTGTGGTTGAAACTTTGTTGTTTATTGTATACAGCATTCTCTTGTTTTCTGTTTTATTATTTATTATTAAATATTTTAATAATTCTATTGTGGCTGGTCCTTTAAAGAATACTTTTAGCACTTTGAAAGTACTTATGCTTATTGTGGTTATATTGTGACTGCTCCTGAAAGCCTTGCTGCTTTGGCCACACCCCACTATTAGTATTAATATTAACTTTGCACAGTATAATTGGGTGCCCTTTGTAAGAACCTTAGAATAGCTGACTGGTGGAAGTGATTACCTCAGGGTTTGGGCAGAAATGAGCACAGCTAGTAAGTCTGTGCCAGCTTTTCCCAGGTGTGTGTGTGAAACTCAAATATTCGAGTGTGTGTGTCAGCTACTGGGAACAGAGACTCAGAGCTCCAAGATGGTCATTGTGGAGTTTTGTGTGGGCCCGGAGAGAGTAGAGAGTAAAGCCTTAAATATTGAGACTGCGCCCTGTGTGCTCTTAAGGGAAATTGTGCTTGGTGCAGGGACCTACATCTGATATACTTTCTGAATCCATCTTTACTCTGACTGTCCCTCACTGGAGTCAGTGGTGAGGATTGAGTCTCCTTGATTGCTGGCCCAGAGTAGAGACAACGTCACATACTGGAGACAGCTGGGTGGGATACTAATTGATCTTCTGTAGGCAATGGGCTGTTGTCACTGAAGGTGTTTGTACTCAGCAGCCACAAGATAAGTATAGAGAGTTTCATTTTCACAACAGTTTTATTTATTTTTGTTAGATTAGCTTAGTCTGGGAAAACAGGCAAGGATGTCAGCAGAGGATTATAGCAAGCTGACAAAAAAAAAAAACAGTTGACCAAGGAGTGCAAAGCCAAAGGACCGGTGCATGCCAACTTGACTAAAGAGGAGATGATTTCAACCTTAGTCACAGCTGCAGCATGGACCAGTAACCCGGAAGGCATCCAGTCTGATGATGGGGATGTGCAGTCTTCAGAAACAGGACAGTTCACCTTTTCTTCAGAGGACTTAAAAATCTTTCTGGAGATAAAGACACTTTAACTGGAGGCTAAACATTTGGAAGTAGAATCAGCAGAGAGGTTGTGAAGTCTGGAGGTTGACGAGAGACTGTGGCATTTGGAGGCTAAAGAAAATGCAAAACAGAGTTAGAATCAGCAAAGAGAATGTGGTGTTCGGAGGCCGAAGAAAATGAGAACTGCATCAAGAAAATGATAAACAGCACCAACATGAGAGAGAGAGATGCTGAATCTTCAGCAGGATCATGGAGATAATGAGAAAGGGAATAACAGACCTCAGAAGCAATAAAGATCAGTAAATGTCTTCTACTGTTTACAGAGGCTGATCATTCTGATAGTTTCATTTATGTATTTGAAAGGGGATGTAAACAGTTAATGTTGCTCAAGGCCTCGGGGTTCAGTTCCTGACCCCCTTACTCCATGGTAAAGCTGTAACTGCTGTTTCTAAATTGTCTGATACTGATTGCTTAAACTATGATAAGGTTAAACAATGCTTACTAGACTGCTTTAAGTTAACACCTGAAGCTTGCAAGCTAAAGATTTGTGAGCATAGACGCAAGGCAGATGAAGGTGTATGTGATTATATTGTTGAGGTAAACACTTAACTTTCATAGGTGGGTGAGTAGGTGTCAGTTCACCACTTTTGAAGGGCTGGCAGACCTTTTAGGGAGGGAACAAGCCTTTGGCACTTTGCCTGAGGACATGAGAATCTGGTTGGCAGCCTGGGAATGTAACTCTGCAGATGAGCTGGGGAGAAAAGAGTATCTATAATTAGCAAGCAGGGTATCACTACCCAAGTAGGGGATACCCAGTGCTGCACATGGATATAAGGGAACCCATGGTGGGCAGCCTAAACTACCCCAACAGAATACACCTGTAGCAGGGGAAGCTACTAGTTTTGGTACATGGCCAGGACCCAGGGTTAGATGTTTTAAATGTAACAAGGGGGACCATGTAGCATACAAATGTCCACTGAGGCAAGGTGGGGAACAAAAGGTGAAGGAGCAAGCAAGTGGGGATAAAAGCATGTCAGTAGTAAGTTGTCTTGAGACAACAGGGGTACCAAATTATCACCGGAGTTTTTATCCTATCTTAGTGGATGAAAGACAGGCCACTGCTAAGAGAAACACAGCCTCTGACATAACCATTGTGAAGCCTGTAGTGGTTAAAGAGGAGTAGTACTTGCTTAGGCATTCCACAGCAGTCAGAGCATTAGGAGGACCCCATTCCAAATACCTTTGGCCAAGGTTCACCTTGACTGGGATGGTAGAAAAGGAAGCAAGCAGGTAGGTGTGTTTGAGGATATCCCTGTAAATGTCTTGATAGGGAATGATTTTGGTAATGCAGGACCTTGTGTGCATTCAGTTACATGTAGTCAGGCTTGTAGACAGGCATGTGGGCCTGGTAGCATGGGGGAACCCAGACAGACCCCACACCTGAAGCTGTCACTGGTGAGGTGACTATTTCAGGGAGGGAGCTACCCTGTAGCAGTGAGCCTCAAAGTGAGCCACAGATGCTGGTAGGTGCTGATGTCCCCATGGACAGGGTGACTGCAAGGGCAGAGGTGAGTGATAGTACCCAGGCTGACAGTCAGGCCCCACTGTCAGAAGAGACCGGGCTTCCTGTGGAAAGGGAGCTACAAAGGTAGAATTGAGACAGGCTCAGCTTTTGGACTCCACATTATGAGGCTTGAGGGAGGTAGCTAAGGAGGCACCTGATTCTCAAGGAAAAGGGGAGACTGTATACTTGAAGAAAGGGTTATTGTATAGTGAGTGGACCCCTGAAGGAGGGCCAGAGGTTAAGGTAAGACAGCAGTTGGTAGTGCCCAGAACCTACCATCTGGCACTTCTAGCCATAGCCCATGACATTCCTTTTGTAGGTCATATGGACATAAAGCATACCAAGAGACGTATTATGCAAAACTTTTATTGGCCTGAGATTGCAAGGGATCTAAAGAGTACTTACTGCAGGACTTGTGAGGAGCCATTTCAGAGGGTAGCTATGGATATTGTGGGGCCTCTGAGTACCCCAAGTTTCTCATAGAAGAAGTATATCCTGGTGGTAGTGGATTATGCCACTAGAGACACTGAGGCTTTGGCTGTTTCCTCTATCGAGGCAGAGAAGGTGGAAAAAGCTTTGCTAGAGATTTTCACCAGAGTAGGTTTCCTGTGAGAAATACTGTCTGAGAGGTGCCAATTTCATGTCATACCTAATGGCTTGTCTGTGAAAGTGCTCTAGAGTGAAGCACCTAAAAAAAAAACCCTGCCACACCCAGACTAATGATTACGTGGAGAGGTTAAACTCTACACTAAAGACAATGCTGTGGACATTTGCAGACCAGTTCAAGAAGGAGTGGGATAAATATTTGCTGCCTCTGCTGTTTGCATACAGAGAGGTACCCCAGGAATCCACAGGTTTTTCACCCTTTGAGTTGCATATGGGCATTGGTTAAGGGAGCCTTTAGATTCAATCCATGATGAGTGGGATGGTGAGTGTGAATAACACAAGGAGTATGTTGTGGCATATGTCCTAAATTTTGGGATAAGGCTTAGGGAGCTCAGGGGCTTGGCCCAGGAGAACCTGGCAGGAGCCGAACAGCAGAAAAAGGTCCGGTATGACAGGAAAGCTCGAACCTGAGAGTATGCTATAGAACAGCAGGTTATGGTGCTCATTCCTGTCTGACACAATAAGCTGCTGGCAGCTTGGGAGGGACCCTTTGACATGGTAAGGAAGGTCAGTGATATTAATTATGTGGTAAACCTGCTAGGTAGGAGGCAGGGGCACAAATTCTACCATGTTAACATGATGAAGCCTTACCATGATAGGGAGGACTTTGTGGTGAGTACTCACAGTGGGTGGCAGGAGAAGTCTGTGGGAGATAATGTAGTGTGGACCCCAGCCTGCGAGCAGGCATTCCAAAACCTTAAAGGGGCTTTGGGAGGACCCCTGGTGCCCAATGTTAGCTAGTCCAGACTACAGCAAAAAATTTGTTGTGCAGGTAGATGCTTTGAACCATGGGGTGGGGGCTGTACTTAGCCAGGTTTCCTCAGGGGGAGAAGGACACCCAGTTTTTATATCTCAGCCATAAACTGCAACCCAGCGAGAATGCCAATTCAGATGAGATCTCAAGAAAGGGTGTAGATTGATGTATTCCCAGACAGGCCCCTTTCTCTCAAGCAACATTTTTCAAGGTCACTTGAAAAACTAGCTTGAATTTTCAAAGTAGGGGAGAGATATGATGTTATGAGGTATTGCCATATGTGCCAGAGAGAGTAGAGTAGTACGTATGCCAGCACAGCCAGCTAGAGTTTTGTGAAAAAAAAAGGTTTATGTCATTTGATTATCTCTCTGATTTGTACATATGCTGCTGTTAAAATATGTTTGCAAAGTTATCTGTGTTAAAAATATATAAATGTATAGTAGGTTGTATTGGTTTAACAGATCAAATGTGAATGTTTTATAAGAGAAACCTAGAAGGGTGGAAAGTTTGAAATTGTGTTATAGGTTTCAGATGCTGCCACAGATCTTCGCAAAGCCCTGTGTGTGAATGGTACCAGAGTCAGGTGACCAGAGGTAATGTCATCCTCTAACCAGCATCTAGTTTCTTTGGAACCTTCACAGCAGCATAGAATCTGACAGAAAATATTTCTGACAGGACAGATCTCTGACAGGAGACATATTTATATATATCACGCACATCCACACAGTCACTGAGTGAGATTCATTCAGTCATTCATTAGAGATAGTGGGACAGACATCATCTTGATTTTGCTTTGGTAAGACACTCAGCACACAACAGCTTGCCTTGCTTTAGTGATTATTCAGGGAACAGTAATTCTTTAGTTAGACAGGGACATCTAGTGAGAATAGTTTAGTAGTATTGTTTTCTGTAACTGTGAGAAAATATCTAACTGTATTATTTTCAAAACCTCTGTGGCTGAAACTATTGTTTATTATATTCAGTGTTCTCTTGTTTTCTGTTTTATTATTTATTATTAAGTATTTAATACCTTTTATTGTGTCTGGTCCTTTAGAGAATGCTTTTAACACATTAAGAGTAGTTATGCTTATTTTGATGACATTGTGGCCACTCCTGAAAGCCTTGCTGCTTTGGCCACACTCCACTATTAGTGTTAATATTAATTTTGCAGAGTATAATTGGGTATCCTTTGTAAGAGCCTTAGGAAAGCTGACTGGTGGCAGTGATTACCTCAGAGTCTGGGCAGAAATGGGCACAGCTAGTAAATTTGTGTGACAGCTTTTCCTAAGTGTGTGTGTGTGTGTGTGTGTGTGTGTGTGTGTGTGTGTGTGTGTGTGTGTGTGTGTGTGTGTGTGTGTGTGTGAAACTCAAGTATTCAGGTGTGTGACAGCTACTGGGAACAAGGACACAGAGTTCCAAGGTGGTTATTGTGGAGTTTTGTGTGGGCTTGGAAAGAGTCCATTCCCAAATTTGGAGAGTGCTCCCTATGTGCTGTTAAGGAAAACTGTGCTTGGTGCAGGGAGCTGCATCTGAAAATACTGTGTGAATCCATTTTTACTCTTAGTGACTGTCCCTTACTGGAGTCGGTGGTGAAGATTGAGCCTCCTTGAGTGCTTGCCTGAAGTAGGGACAATGTCACAGCTTGCACTAAGAGGTTGAGAGATCTGATAGCAAGAGTATTTTCTAATAGCCCTTTGCATTTTGCATGTTGTGTTTGTGTGTTTTATTTTCTTCTCATACAGATGCCACAGTTGCTGGCTATTTGTTCTTTTGGGAGGCTTCCAGCATTGACTAGGGATTACAACACCAGACAACAGGCTTCCTTCAATTCTAATGAAAACCCATAAGTACCTGACATCTCTTCTGAGATCACCGTTATGAAGGGTGAGCTGACCAGACTGTTGGAACTTCTATCTCAGTTTGTGAGTAAAACTTGCGTGAACACTAATCAACAAAACGTTCACTTATCTTCTATAGTCCATTCTTTGCATCAAAATCAGTCTTTTATGATTCTATAACTTGCAGGCAGAGCATGCATGATAACTCTTCAAGAACTGGTGGTTTCATTCAAGAAGCTTGACAAGGTAATACAATACTTGCAGCCAACAGACTGGCTCTGTACCTCAATTTAATGACAGACTTGATAATTTTGATATAAATGGATGGTTGCACAAGTGGCAATTTATTGATGTACGCTTTTATAAGTCTAATAGTAGTTTTTATTCATCTTTAGACTCTATGCTTAATGATTTTGATAAAAATATTGATATATCAAGTTTTGCAACTTGACAATGGGCACCTGCTAAAGTGTATTAAACATAGGATAGTGCTTTTGGGACTCTGTACTTTTAAATTTCCTAATGGTATTACTTGGAATTCCCCTCTGTTCAAGGATTTTGTTCAGTTGTACAACCAACACAACTTTGAGACCATGGAATTATTGATTAAGAGGAATAGCTTTCTTATGGACCAGATAAAAGAAGAACATTTCCAAACTTGATAACAAGATAAAGGAAGATTCGTTATTTTCTTCTTATAAACACAAAGAAGTCTGACTTTTTGATAAAGTGGGTAAGCACACCAAACTTATACAAATTAAGAAAAGTAAGAATATATTGAGGGACCTTAAACAGTATGAAAATAACACAACATATTTGCCTAAGGGGGGGGTTCAATTGAGCCACATAGATTTCCCCTTAATAGTGATGGGTTAGAAATGAATGCAGTGGTTTCAGATGACATAGTACAGTACACGATTCTGACAGATTTTAACTTGAATAACCCTTTGGAATTTCATCCCCTCTGGAGGTTCCAAAGGATTGCGAACAGGCAACAACAGCAGTACTGTCAGGGGTCCCAACAGTACCGACATCAAACACACTATAGGAGGGGATGATTCCACCAACAAGAACCACATGGAGGCACCCCCTGGGGACCAAGAATGCGTTGAACATTCATGGGGGATTTATACTAGCACAGATGGTATCCTCAATATGTATAAGGGGAAACAAGATTTTCAATTACAGTAATATTGAAATCACCTCGGATCATTTTTCTTTACTGAAGAAAGGGTTTACTTTTGTCTCCAGACAAAAGTTTGACCTGGTTGATTCCCTTATGGGACTTAAGGAGTTCACATGAAATCTAAATCTTGCGGTTATATAACATGATGCTAATACTACCTATACACCTAATAATTATTTTTTTAAAAGAAAAAGTATCTACAATTTGGCTCCCTACCCACTAATACAGGCATTTGAAAAGGCTTGTGAATCTGACGGCTCTAAGCTTCAAATGATCGGAGAAAAGATAAAGAGAAGGACATTCTTAACACCTTGAAACAAGATAAGACTATTAGAATCATGAAGCCCGATAAACGAGGGCGGTATAGTTATTTTTGGTTCTATGATTTAAACTAGAATTATGTTTGAGATGTTAGAAAACACTAATGTGTATACTTCATGTTTCTAAAAAATGAGATTAATATCACATACAGGAAGGTGGATATATTTCTACATGATTTATTTTCACAAGGAGCATCGCAGTTGATACTTTCAACTTTTTGAAAAAATTCGAAACATGTGACACAATTTTGGCATCTGAAAGGTACACAAAAACCTTTTGGAGCCACCTTTTAGACCTATACTAGCAGCCCACAACTCAAAAACATATCCTAAAACCTATTTTTCTCCATACCCCACACCATACATCTCAACTGTACAGATTTTTCACAGAACGTGCAGATTTTAGCTTCATATTTTTGGTGCATTTTTCATACAAGTGTGGTTTTCTAGTAAATTAGTGGTAAATCATTAAAGAATGAAGTTAGAAAATAATGACAGACATGTATGTGCCAGACTTCATATCCTTCAGAAAATTTGTGTTAATGCAAAACCTATTATTCTATCACCTTTCTAAGTTTGTAAGAACAATATTTAAAAACTGTCCCTATTTTGGGGTATTTATCTCACTTTTATTTATAGCTTTCTTCAGATTTCTTGAGAGGTATGCCCCACACTTGTTAAGGTACTCTTGGGATTTCCTTGGTAGGTTAAATAATGAAATGTGCAGTGATAATGACAGTTTTCTTTTTATTGATGTGGGGGATCTTTTCACATGTATTCCTAGGCACAGTGGTTTGGAATACTTTAAGGAGGCTTTGATACAGTAGTTTTCTGAACAAAGGCGTGATGCATGTTTGTTAGGAGATTTAATGGAAGTTATTTTAGACAACAATTTTTTTGTATTTTGAGGGAAAATTTTACCAACAGATTTGTGGCGCAGCTATGGGTGCTTTATATGCTCCTACTTTTGCAAATGTGGTTTTATATGGTTGGGAAAGGAGATTTATTTTACCAGTAATGTGTTTTTAAGTATCGTAAAGTTTATTTAAGATACCTTTATGGCATTTTTATTTTATGGGACAGCCCGATGAAATAGTGGGGGACTTCATTGGGTATTTAAATGCTTCTACTAATTTTCTCAAATTCATCTACACGCACAGCAAGAATTATATTAACTGTTTGAATATTATTATATCCATTAAGGATGGCTGTTTTTTATCTAGCATTTACAGGAAACCTACCTTCAGTAATTCTTATTTACACATTAACAGTCATCACCCCTACTATCAAAAAGTAGGGCTAATGAAAGGGCAGTTCATTACCCTATTAGACATGGTCTCTGACAATGGCCTGTTAATACACGAAGCCGACAAATTGAGGGAAATGTTTCTGGACAAATGTGTACCCCAAGGCACTGCTGAGTAAGATTTTGGTCAAAAGTTCAAGGTACAGAGAGTTTAAGTTTAAGCCCCTATTGTGGGTAGTCCTTGGAGATAATTCTGCACTCCACTCAACCAATTTGAACACAGGTGAGAATGGGGATAAATGGAAGAGAGTCCTAATTCCGAAATACCAGGATCAGTCTAAAGAAATTATGAATATTGTTAAAAAACAACTGGAATATATTTAAGACCAATGAATTCATCTTTAACAGGGTAGGTGAACAACCTGTGCTCTTGTATAAACAGATGACAACTTAAAAATTATTCTGAAAGTAATACATTGTCCCCACACAAGGTTGACAACTCTCAGATGATTACGAAATGTGGAGCTTGTGGGCAGTGTAATTTTATTTTAGAACAGGAGAGAATAGAGTTAAACAATATATTGGTGAGTAAAGCTGTTTTTAAACAGGGCAACTGTGATTCTTGTTGGGTGGTTTATTTGGCTATGTGCCAGAGTCGTCTGCATTTTATGTGGGCAAAACTGAACATCCTCTTAGAGAAAGGATTTGCAAACATCTTTATGATATTCAAACTAAAAACAATATGAATGCTTTATATAAACACTCTAGCCTGCCCTGATTTTAAGCAATTTGTTTTTGCCCTGCTCGACCAGGTTGACCCTAACCCTAGGGGAATGCATGGCAGACCTGTCTGGAATATGGAGTTGTATGGGCAGATTAGATTAGATGCCACCTGTAAACTTGGCATCAATGAGAATATTTCCATTTTTCCCATCCTAAAGTTGAGGTCTGCCAAACTATAATGTCATCCAGTTCATCCTAATGGGCTTTGGCCTTTTAAACCTTTTTGAATAGAAATTCAATATTTTTTACATGCTGCTGGGGTCTACTAATTCTTTAGGCATAATCTGATAAAGAGGAGTATTTAAAATTTATAATTAAATATAATTATCATTCCATGTTGACTGTTTTTTATATTGATTGTATTTTTTATATTCTTTATCTTTTATGTATATTTATAAAGTATGGTTCTTTAATATTTAATTAGTAGAGTTAACTGCTGTGATGTAACATCCTACAAGAATTTAAATTTGAGCTGTTTGGTTTTGTTTTTTACTCTGAAGAACTCCTATTCACTTTAAATGGATGAAAGTGCTTAGTGGTTGTAATTTTCTACAATAAATGATGTTGTTTGTCCAGTCAACAGTGTTTTGTGGTTTTCTTGTAGTCTTTTGCTTTCTGTACATTGTATTTGTGTGCTTTATAGCAAGCATACCTCTCAACTGTCTAGATTTTCACAGAATGTCCAGATTTTTGCCTCATATTTTTGGTCTATTTCTCATAAAATTTGTGGTTTTCTGCCAAATCACTGAGGGTTGAAGTCACACAATAATGACACATTTGCATTTCAGAATTCATAGCTTTTAAAAAATGTGTGCTAACACAAATCCTGTTATTCTACCAACTTTCTTAGTTTGTAAGAGCAGTATTTAAAATCTGTCCCTATTTTTTGGGCTTTTGCCCCTGCCCACCATTATTTTAGGCTTTGTCCAGATTGTTTGCACTAAGGTGTTGAGAGATATGATTGCAAGAGTTATGTTGTATGGAAATACATTTTTTATTTATGCATTTATATGACACCGGACGCAACTCCCAACTTATGAAGGAAACACCAGAAAATCTTATTTACAAGAAACAACCTGAACTGTAATTTCATGATTAAGCAAAACACCTGCCCGCATATGCTAAGACTTAATTTGAAACTTGCAAACCACCAGTACAGAAGAACTGCTAAACATAAACTGGTTTATCCCTGTTTAATTTCTCCAAGTCTTTTGGGTTTCTAGTACCCTGATGGGAATGGACCCCATTCCTATGTTAAAGTATGATTAAAGTTCATAAAATTAGCATGTTTCAGTCTTTAATGTTAGTCAAAAGTGCTATTTGCAGCACCTACAATGTGCCCAGAACTGACTCCTTCTGTAATTCATATGAAGTTACATGTATCGGTAGCATATCTAAATATAACTGTAAATTATTTTTATGAGACCTATTGCTCCTACTACTATTGGAACTGTCCAGGTATCCTTCTTCCACATTGCCTTCATTTCTGCCTACAAATCCTGGTATTTTATGACTTTGTGTCTCTCTGTACTTAACACACTGTAATCGCTGGTGTAGTAATTTCAATGATCAATGTTACTTTTGTCTTCTTTTCATGGAATACTATATCTGGTTTTCTTGTATCTAGTTTTTGAACTGTTGGTAATGGGTGAACCCATGTGATCTAAACTTCATCATTTACTGTAATGCTTTGTGCCTTGTGTTTCTAATGCTTCTCAGCTACTTCATTATTGTAATGTCAACACAACCCCCAATGCAACAGCTTTGCCGAATTATTTTGCCTTTTAGTATACAGCCCCTCTGCCATTAGTGTATCACACTCAACAAGATGTGCAACTGTTTCCAGTTCTGTTTTACATAACCTGCATTTGTGTTTCTCCCACATGTTCTATGGACTTTCTAAATAAATGTGTAAGTAGTCCATTATTCTAGGCCACCAATATTAACCTTTCATCTTTTGGTTTAAATTTACCTCTCCTTAACCATTCCTGCTTCAGATCCTGTTGTTCCAGGAGTTTTCTGTTCTTGCAACTATATTTAGGTCTTTTTCAAATTCCTTGCCTTCTCATCTGGTACTTCTCCTTCTATTCTTTCATTTTTTTGGCACATTCAGTTGCTGCCTGATTCTTGTCTATTTCTGGCCGGATCTCCATTCCCACTTGACACTGATATGTTTCTGTTAAACTAAGCAGGGAAGTCATCTTAGACTTATAATCTAGTAAAAAAAAATCTTATAAACTAGTACATCCCTGTACTGAATAACCTGCATAATCCCTCCTGGAAGCATTGGAAACTTGACTGAACTTGGATTCCACCTACCAGTCACAGTGAAAACAACCCTTCTAAGACTGATAAAGTACGTGTATATCCAGCTACCTGTACTTTATACCACTACTTAAGATTTAATGGTTCTGTCTCGCTAGGCCAGCTTCCCACCCAGAATAGCCAGCAGCCAACTTGCCCCTATTTTTCCCTTCTTGTTTTCTTTAGCTAACCCTTTATCCAGCCTTTTCTCTCTCTGTGATACTTCCTTACTCAAGATCTCCTCAGCCTGTTTCCCTGTATGAGAACACTTAGCTGTAGCTAAGCTACCATCCTCTAGGTGGTGCTCTATCTTTAGCTTTCTGCATTTCTATCCGTACACCAACTTCATTACCTTACTGCCCCAACCCTGCTTCTACATTTTTACTTTCACTGACCTATTCTATCACCTCTTCCACCCAAATCCCAGGGTACCTTTACCACACTCTAACTCTTTACTTCCCTACTTTTCTCTCTCTAGCCTCATTACATACTTCCACATACTTACCCTCTGACATACTTGCTTACATTTCCTGCTTTACACATTGTCTTCCTCGACAGCACTCTCTCTTGTCTCTACCCGCTCCGTTCGCCCTGCGGGCTCACTCCGCTCCCCTACCCTGCCCCCAATTCCCACCCGCCCCCAGTGGTCCTACCTTTATACTACTAGTAGACACACCCTATCCTTTCCATACCAATCAGACACCTAGCATCACTAACCCACCCAAATCTCTCATTTGAACACCACACCCACTAATTATCTAAACCACCTCCCCCTATCTACTCTCTTCTACAACTACCTTTCAACATACCTCAAACTACATCTTACTCTTTCCTAACCTCTATTCACACAAAAATGGGTATACCAATCACCCCTCCACAGCTTAAACAGCTCTTCAGCTTATCACTTATATCTTCTCTTATAATTACTTACATCCCTCTAAGTACACCAGTACTTATATATCACCTCTCTCTCCTTCACTCTCCAACCTTACCACACAACCCAACTATCTACATGCTAAATACCATAGAATAGCTCACTTCAAGTTAAGTAAACCTAAACCCAGGAAAATATCTGACATCTTCTACTTACTCCATCAATCAAAATACCTTAAACTCCTCCACCTTTTGTTAGATGGAGACATTCATCCTAATCCAGGCCCACAACATAATAAAACAAAAACACACAAAGTACTAGATAAAACTACATCTCTCTCACTTTCCATACCCAACAATTCTCTCTCTATTGCCCATCTCAATATACGAAGTATTTGTAACAAAATTAGTCAAATCCATGCCCTCCTTGAAACCCATCAATTTGATATGTTATGCTTAACTGAAACATGGCTAAAGCCATCAATCAAAGACAATGAAATTAGCCCACCCGGTTATAATATCATTAGACATGATTGCGCTACCAAAAAAGGGGGAGGAGTAGCTATTCTCTACAAAACACAACTCCAAATTAGTACTTTAAATCTGACTTTTAACCTTGACAATAATGCTGAAATAATTAGCTCCAAACTCCAAGTCAATACTACTAAAGCCATAAATATCATATGTGCATATCTCCCTCCTGGAAACAATATCAACACTCTCGAACATATCCTCAATTTTCTCTCCACCAACCTCCCTCAAGAAACACTAGTCTTAGGTGATTTTAACATCATTTGGTTCTCCTGTAACAGTACTAACCCCACCTCCTATATAAACCTATATGGCTTTAAACAACTCATTAGTAGTCCTACAAGAACTAATAAAACCAACAATAAGGAAACCATCCTAGACTGGATTCTTACTAATACTCCCCAACAAACCTATCAATTAGGCACCCTTCCAGATGATCTAAGTGACCACTCACTAACTTATATCATTAGGCACAAATCAAACCTAGCCTTACCTACCACCTACAAAACACTATGATCAAAAAACAATTCAACTCTGATCAGTTTCTTGCTGAACTAAGACAATGTAATTGGTCCCAACTAAAACACCTTCCACTTAATGATGCTGTTGAATACTTTAAGTTTACATTCCTATCCATACTAGATAACCATGCCCCAAGTCACACTATTAGAACCAAAGCTAAAACAGCACCCTGGCTAACCAACAATACTAAGCAAAAAATCATTCTCAGAAATAAATCCCGGGATAAATGGCATTCCACTAAGAATCTAACTGACCACCATAACTTCAGAGAGCTTAGAAATAGTACAAAAAAGCCATCCTGGCAGACAAAAATAACTATTACTTTCAACTACAACAAACCACCAAAAAAGAACCCAAAAAATTTTGGGCTAGTATTAATAATCTTCTATCCCCAGGCGAGTCATTCACACCAAATCCCCAGGACTCTAATCCAAACAATCCTAAACAAATAGCTAATGACTTCAACTCTTTCTTCACCAATACTATCCAAACTCTAGCAAATCACCTACCTCCTGACATCTCCAAATTACCCACACCTACTTTACACACTTTTCTTCCCCTTTACCTTCAACCTGTATCTACCTCATTTATCTTATCCCTACTCCATAAACTTAAACCCACCACACCCTCTGCAGACAAACTTCCTGCAGAATTTCTGCAGATAGGAGCTAAAGCCATTGCCTATCCCATCTCAAGCCTGATAAATAGATCTATAAAGGAAGGAATTTTCCCTTCCATTTGGAAGATATCTCACATCATCCCACTATGCAAAGGGGCAATTCTAATGACTTCTCTAATTTTCATCCCATAGCATTGCTGTCACCTATAGCCAAAATCATGGAAAAGTGTATCCATAAACAACTCCTTAACCACCTTCTCCATAACAACCTACTTGCTAACAGTCAACATGGATTTAGACCTTCTCACAGTACCACTACTGCATTACTCTCCTTTACTAACGCTATCAACCATAACCGTAACAACACTAATCTATCATCTTCTATCTTCATAGATCTTTCAAAAGCTTTTGACATGTTAATCATAAACTTCTTCTGCACATACTAAAATCTCTTTCAATTCATCCTTCTTCCTTATCCTGGTTTACATCTTACCTAGAAAACTGTCAGCAGGCAGTACTTTGGAAAAGCTCATTATCTAATCTCCTTCCTATCGCTTTAGGTGTACCTCAAGGGTCTATCCTTGGCCCACTCCTATTTTCTATATTTATTAATGACCTCCAGTCAGCTATTCCAAACACTACTTGCATACAATATGCAGACGATTCCACTATAATCTGCACTGCTTCCTCTCAGACTGAACTCCTGTCACTTACCCAAAAAGCTTTTTCCACTGTTGAACACTGGTTCTCTGACCGTTGCCTACTCCTCAACCCCAAGAAAACAAAGTTGCTATTGTTCTCACCTACCCACAAATCAAGCTCTCTTAATTTCTCTATTACTTCCTCTGATAACACTCTGATTTCTCCTGATGCTACTACAAAACTACTAGGAATAACTATTGACAACAATCTCAATTTTGATTCTCATATAAACAACACAATAAAAGTAATAAACAAAAAAATTGGTTCCCTTTATAGAATCAAACCATCCCTTACACCTGAAGCTCGGACCACCTTAGCTAGTTCTCACCTTATCTCTACCCTTCTATATGCTTCCACCATTTATACCAATCTCTCTAAAAATAACCTCAAGAAACTTGCTACATCTTACTATAATATTGCTCGATTTGCCACAGGATCCCTCTTCAGAACCCATCACTGTCATAACCTAAAACAACTAGGCTGGCTTGAACTTCCTAACAGGCTGATTTATCAACAGCTCTTAACTGCTCACAAAATTCTATATCAGCCTTCTAAAACACCAATTCTCTCTAACCTCATTACGCCTTATAATAACTTGAAACACCTACGCTCTTCAAACAAACTACTGGTTAATATTACCATACCCAGTAACTGCAGGTGACAGCCTTTTTTCTAACTCTGTTGGAAAAATGTGGAACAAACTGCAATCTGATATCTCATCTTTGTCTAGTCTTCCACTCTTTAAAAAACAGCTGAAAACACATCTCAATATACACTGGCTTTGTTCCTGTAACAACCCAGATTAACCTTTCTTTTTCCTTTCCTCCTCACACAACTTCCTATAGACATACGTAAAAAAAAAAAAAAATTTTTAAATATTTTAATTATTTTCTTTTTCACCTTTTTTCATATTATATACTTATATTTTTAAAATTTGTATAGCAAATATCTACCAAACTTTGTTTATGTAATTTCCTGCTATGACTATGCCTGTCTGCATGTATATCTCATGTTCTGACTCAATGTGTTAATAATTTTTACCTTGTATTGACTGTTTCTGTGAATTATTTGTAATATCATTGGAGCTTTTCTCCCCGGGCCTCCACTGAAAATGGACATATATCCAGCTGGACTAGCCCGGTCAACAAATGTAAAATAAATAAAATAAAATAAATTATTCTCCTCATGTTTTAAAACTTTCTCTATGTTTGGATCTGGTGAAGTCAGCAGGTATGTATGCAGTCCTACAACTGCAGATCTATACATGTAATCAATTTCAAGGAGGCCCATATCTCTTTCAGAACGAGGAATATGTAATCTTAGTATACATTGATTTTTATATATCATTCGATAAGCATTTTTCTTGTTTTCCTGTCTAACTGATCCAGTACCTTTTGGGGGCCAATCAGTCAATTACTCCAAAACTGTTTTGTTAGAACAGGAAGAGCAAATTGGTTTGTACCTTGGACTTTGTTCCTAGATGTCAGGGTTTTGTCAGTATTAATTTCAGTCTTCTAAAATATTCCTCACTGAGTTTTGTTCACATTTGTTCATGTTCTATTGTTGATCCTTCATTGAGTCCCAAATATTTATAGACTCCCTCCTGCTCAAGTTCTTTTATATCACATTCCTGTTCCTGTCCCAGATTGATGTTTTCTTTTTGCTGCGGCTTTCCTGCTTTAAAAGTTGATTTTGCACATTTATCAAGACCAAAGTTGTGCTTTCAGCTCCTCATCTGATAAAATTATGCAGCTTTAAATCATCCACCTGGTTGTTTTTTTAGAGCCAAAATGTAACCGTGACCCAATCTGTTAAGTAAATAGTTTAATGGGTTAAGGGCAAGATAAAAGAGCAGCAATGACAGAGTCACACTAAAATATCCCCCTTTGAATTTTTATTCCTGGGATAATAATTTGTCCTTTATCATAGTTTAGCTACAAAGTGGTTTGCCACTGTTTCATGGTCACTGTAGTGTAATTTATCATTGTAGGGTGTAATTAATACATCTGTAAGCACTCCTTAATCCTTGAATACGGGATGCTGTCAAATGCTTTGTTTGTAATCTATCCATGCCATACTTAAATTCTTCCCTTTTTCTCCATTATGCCTTTAATGTCATTGTCCCCCTTTAACCAGCCCTCATTAGGCTAGTTATTGAATGTAATGCCCCTTTGACATGTATCTGTCCAGACACATGCAACAACTGGAACGCCCACATAGATACCTTGCTAAAAGATTACAAGGCCTAAACAACATGTCATACATGGATCCACTCAAAGCCTTGTCACTATACTTGGTATACTACATAATGCTAAGGGGTGGCCTGTGTCTAGCATACAAGGCATCCTCTGACCAATTCCTGATGGATTTACTGCACATTAGCTAGTCAAATGGCATCAGAAATACTGTCTACAGATCTAAACCTCTTCTGCAACACCAACAGAATGGTCTGGAGGGATAGGAATATCTAGCGGAGGATACTGCTGTTGTGGAACAGACTCCCCATCCGCATAATTCAAAGTTCATCCCTGTGCATATTCAAGTGCAACTTATATCTATGGATGGGAAGCAGAAAAGTTACCCCAGGACTGTCCCCTGTACTACTAATGGACAGATGCAGCTCCTAAATGTTTTATCCCATTCATGGGTCCCCTCAAATTATGTATGGTATAATCCAAGTATTTATCATTAGTGGTAATATATAATTATTGACGATGAGATGGGTAAAGCCAATCTATAACCAAATAGGATAGGTTACTTCTAGCACAAAAAGGGAAATTGACTAGACTTAAAATGGCTTGCAAGGTGTAATGTTTTGCCCTGTCTCTCATAAGATGTTTGATTTTCTAGTAAATAGGTTCACAGGTTCATAGGTGTTTACTAGGCTAATGCCCACTAAGGCCTTTTTAAGCCTAGCCATGCATTCCAAATCTCTGACTATTTCTGTTAACCCTTGATAAGTGTAAGTATGGGTCTGGGAGATGAACCATTTACAGGTTACCTGTGTCCATTAGAGACATAGGTGCCACACCAGATGAATTTCTAGTTTTTCATCCAATTGTCCAAGTTACACTTGAATTGGGTTAGGAAGGAACTCTGCTTCACATGGATGGGGAGTCTGTTCCATGGACGTGGTAGTCTCTGGATACATACCTATCTCTCCAGCAGGTCTTATTTATATTACAAGCAAGGTTTAAGTCTTTAGAAAGGGTAATTCTGGTGCTGTTTGTTTTGTGGATATGCAAGAAGTCTGTCAGAGTGGGGTCTGACAATGCCCTGTATGCCAGGCATAGCTCTCCCCTCAAAAGCCTGTAGGAGACAATATACAGGGATAGGGCATTGAGGTGGTCTGCACAGGACATTTTAATTACACCCTGTTTTCTTTTAGTGAGGAACTTTTGTGGATGTTCCACTTGTTAGATATGCCTGGTTAGGTACATACAAAAGGGGGCATTGTACTCAATTATAGGTTTGATAAATGCCGAATACAGTGGAACAATGACTTCCTTGGACTTAGATGCCATACCTTTGTTTATAAGTTGCGCAACATAGAAGAATGATTTCCTCACCTCTCTAGACACATGATGGTCAAAAGCTAGATTACTATCTATGTGTGTCCCTAAGTCCCTGACTAATGGGTTAACTGAAAGGGGTGTGTTGTCAGTATGATAGTTAGCAGGGATGGATGACTTCGTAAAGGATACTATTATACATTTATTGGCATTTAGTTTTAGTCCATGTCTCTGACACCAGTTGTTTGTCTGTGTCAGACCCTCCTGGCGAACAGTTGTGTCAGTGTAAGATTCATGAGATGATTTGTGATCTGCAGTCTGTCAATAATGGCAGACATTAAAGTTTCATTATTTCTTATTTTTCCGAAAAATGCATGTTAATGCAAACCTTATCATTCTGTTACCTTTCCAAGTGAATCAGAATAATGTTTTAAAAGTGTTTCTGATTTTCAGCCTTTGTTCTATATTATTATTTTTTTCATTGCTCCTGACTCTTGAGGAAAGAAGTTGAGAGTTCTGCTTCCCTGAGACATTCTTTTAGAAACCTGTTTTAAGTAGATGGGGTTGCAAAAGTTGAGGCTTTGGGGGATGGGTCAAGAGGGAAGTCACTCCCACAACAGAAAAATCCACACCGGTAATTAAATCACTAAAAATGAAGGTTCTTGCAGTTACTTGTAACTATAAAGTATATACAATGTGATACTAACAACTGAAAGTCATTGAGACTTTGGCCATAAGCCTTGAGAGGTGTCAAAAAACATAAGTCTCAAATGTCTGCACCTCACTCACTCCCTAAGCTTAGAACATCACCTTAATCCTCTCTTCTTCTAATGCCCTCTTCCTCTGTGTCAACTGGGCTTTCTATTTTAAGGCTATAAAGTGCTTGGTATAGTCCAGAGTTTGATTCCATTAACCTCCATTTGCCTAGTTTGTGACTCTTAGCAAGTCACTTAACCAGGGAGTGCTCTAGGAAAATTGGGATAGGCTCCTTACTGGCCTCCTGGGCCACATAATTAGGAAATACCAATAAACTTGCACTCCTGTGCTGCAGTCATCCACAACATAGTCACAGAACATTCTTAGTATGTCCACGATCCATCTAGCAAGGACATCTAATGCTATATCTGTAGCAAGACTAAAATTTTGTAAAGTTTGGCTATTGAACAGTACATGTAAAATAACTCTACTCACCTTCAAGAAAATGCTAAACGTGTAACTATTTAGTCAATCTGGATATATTCAAAAGCATAAGCCTGCATCTCCAAATATATCATCACAATTTAACTGACTTAAGTATGATCACAAGTCATTTTCACCACTGTTTCTATTAACTGGCATATCGGTGGTATCCAGCCAGAATGAAATAGAATTCATATTGTTATGGCTACTAAGTACTTTATATAGTAGTTGTAAGACATCTAGTAAAGTCAATGTCAGTGTTGTAACAGGTCGTACACTTGACTTTGGTGCAGAAGGCTGTGGATTCTGAAAAATTAATTTACTTAGGTGCTGGTGTGCTGTACTGGAACCAACGTCTTCCTAAGACACAAAGTCTTGTTGGCTGTTTACTGCTGAATCAGAGTTTGGTTATAACACAAAAAAATTTGTATGACTGTATCTGCAGTCTGTTTAAAACACAGAGCCTTGCGAAATCCTTCAAAGCCCCCGGGCCTGTGGAAAATACGGCCCAGACTGCAGACTCCTTTATAAACACATTCTATGAACACCTTCAGGAATGCATGGATCATGCAATCCCAAATAAAACCAAGACCCAATCCTCCAAAGGCAGACGTCCTGTCTGGTGGACCCCAGCCATAAACAAACTATACAATAGAAGGAGGAAGCTACTACATGATAGAGCAAAATCCCAAAAAGGGAAGGCATCTCTGATCAGTATTAGCAAAAAACTATGGGCACTCATAAAATCGTCTAAGGCCAGCTTCAGGAGAAAAATTGCACAGGACTCTAAGGATAATCACAAGGCTTTCTTTAGTTATGTTAGGAACCTGGGTGGGAATTCCCAGATATGCTCAGAATTAGTCCAAAATGACAAAAATACACCGAGCCCACAGACATTGCCAACATCCTAGCTGACAGGTTCAGTGCAAACTTCTCCCCTCTCCCCACCAAAAGGGCAAATATCTATCCCAACAGAGTGCTGCCCCTGACATCTCAGATGCTCAGGTAAGAGCCGCCCTCTCCAAAGCAAAAACACAGCATCAATGGGACCAGATGGTGTCTCGGCTCAAGTCCTACATGAACTCCAAGAAGAGCTAAACCCAAACATAAAACTACTGTTCAATCTTAGCCTTACTACAGGATATGTACCCAAAGAGTGGCGACAGCAACAGTGGTCCCTCTCCACAAAGGTGGTGCCTCAACGGATCCTGGAAACTATCGCCCCATAAGCCTGACTAGCTTGGTCTGCAAAGCTATGGAAAGGATCATCATGGACCTCATAAATAAAGATATTGGGGACCTACAGACACTGGATCCTACCCAGTTTGGCTTTGTTAAGGGCAGATCCTGCCTCTTAAACCTGGTCGATTTCTTTGAAACAGTCACCAAGGCCATTGACGAGGGGAAGGTGGTCCACACAGCCTACCTGGACCTCGCAAAAGCCTTCGATACAATACCCCACTCAGGCATTATAGATAAGCTCACCAGCTTAAATATAAACCCCTATGTCACTAGATGGGTTGCAAACTGGCTCAAGGACAGAACCCACATGGTTAGAATTGCTGGAGCCATGTCAGACTCCAAACCAGTTACAAGTGGCATCCCACAAGGCTCAGTCCTGGGACCTCTCTTGTTCGGTATATATTTCTCGGCGGTACAGGCCAACACCGAAGGACTGTGGTTGACCAAGTTCGCAGATGACTGCAAACTGGGCGCCATAATCAACTCTCCAGCCGACACAAGCATCCTCCAAAAGGGCCTCATAGAAACAGACAACTGGTGCCAGAGCCATGGCCTCAAGCTAAACGCCAAAAAGTGTATAGTCATCCCCTTTGGCAAAAACAAAGTGCCCACAAATTACCACATAGGTGGTAATCCATTAAGTACAGAAGAAGTCATTAGGGACCTGGGGACTCAAGTTGATAGCAATCTCTCATTTGACAACCACGTGGCCAAAGTGGTTAGAAAAACATTTTATATAGCCCACCTAATCATGAAGGGATTCACATCTAGATCAGGGAGGTCATTGTACCTCTTTACTCATCCCTCATCAGGCCCATAATTGAGTACAATGCCCTTTGGGATGTACCTTACCAGACACCTGCAGCAACTGGAAAGACCCCAAACGTACCTCACCAAGAGGATCAAAGGGCTCAAACAGATGCCATATGCTGCCCGGTTAAAGAAACTCCAGCTCTACTCAGTGGCATACCGCCTGCTCAGAGGCGATCTGTGCCTGACGTATAAAGCCATGTCCAACCCGGAATTAATGGACATGCTGCACCTCAGAAAATCCAAATCCCATCGAGCTACGCGCTCGAGAGACTTGAACCTCAGCACTGAAATAAATAGGACATGCTGGAGGGACAGATTCATAACCCAGAGGCTCCCTTCACTCTGGAATAAAATCCCAGTCCAGGTTAGGCAGAGTCCCACATTGACTCTCTTCAAGAGGAATCTTGATGAGTGGATGGGAGATCATAGGTTTACCCCGGCTATCATTTCTGTGTCACTGTTAGACAGAGGCACAGTATACTAACCTCAAAAAAAGGCATAGCAAAATTAATTTAAAATGGGTGGCGAAAGCCAAACACACTCTGGCTAGGCTTATAAATGCCCTAGGGCAGATAGCCTAGTATGAACCTATGAACCTATGAACCTATGAACTGCACCGATGAGAAAATATACTTTGCAGCACAATACTATTTTATTGTAAGCACAGTTACTAATAAATAACTTATTCTTATAACAAATGACACATACTATTCTGACAGCTTGTAGCATAGATGTACAAAGTTTTACTTCATGATCAGCATGGAAGATTATTCTCCTACACAATACCTCAAAACAAGTGTGTTCTTACAAAATACCTCTAACATTAGATTGCTTTTCACAGTCTATTTATACTGTTCTTGGATCTTGTTTTTTTTTCTTTTTGGACTTTGTACAGAAACATCCGTTTGTTGATACTTGTATTTTTAGACTTATTTTTCAAGGAAATATCTTGTGAGAAAGCAGTACACATTTTTTTTTTGCTGATTATGCCCATTTATCTGTGAGAAAGTACGTCAAGCTTTTTCTAATATTGTGATAAACATGTCTTTCAGGAAATATCTTATAAAAAGCACGTACTGCTGATTTATAAAAAAAAATGTCCATTCATCTGTCAACTTCTTTGCTGATAACATTGATATGTATCTTTTGGTCAGATTACACAGAAAATACATTAGGAAACAAAATCTTTAGTCTTCTTTTGATACAAGTCAAAATGCAATTTTACACAGTTAATACAATGATCAAAAGTAGTACTACCAGAACTGAGTGTATAATTCAGTGTAAAACCATTTTCTTTTACAAACCATTCTGTGAAAATATCCCACCAATTATGGGCTGTGTCTGCTTTAGTTTTATTCTCTAACTTGATTAATTTGTTCTTTTACAATCACATAACTTAATTTATGACTTAGACTTGTTTTATTAACTTTCTGAAGCTGTTGAATTAACTGTTTACTTTTATTAATCACCTCATACCAAGAGTTTAGAGACAGACTAATATCTACAAGAGGAAAGGACTATGTGCTACTGCAAGCATTATTCAGTGCTGAAAATATACCGTTTCAATGTCATTTTAACCATAACATTGTGGTCATATCTCTGAACTGCCCATGCACTTTAGTAAAGTACTGAACTGGGCTTAGATAATGATGATTACATATTACTCTATTAGCTGTAAGAGTACAATATTTTAACATAATTTTCCTCTAACTGGGGTAACCAGTACTGGTACGGATAAAATGGTGGTCCAAAAACCAGTGATAAAATTACAACTTAAAACCAGTGATAAAATTACAACTTGACAAATTACTTTTGAAGTTGTTACATTATAATGTGTCCTGTACAGTATGTATCTACACAGACTGTTTGCTACCCATGCATTTCAATCTAGTAGGTACCCTGGACCCATTTTTTTAAACATGCTTTTTCACATATATTTATTAGACATTAATGTTATTTACACTGAATTCTTTTGCATTTGTACATACAAAAACTGTAAAGTACATATAGTCCAATCTACAAATTTAGTAACATTAACAGCAAGCAAAATTTTTTTGAAAATGTTTATGTCTCTTTAGAAGTATCTAGTGGAACTGGCACCAGGGGCATGACCCCTTCTATTTTAGGTATTAAACTACATACCCAACAATCAGAAACATTCATGCTTTTTGCATACCAACATTGTCTTGCCAAAAACATATTAAAAGATGGTGACTAGTATTGCTCATTTTTTCACATATTTTTACTTTCTTGTTTGTATAGCTTTACAGTTTAACAGGTTGTAAATACAATTTAATACTAAGCAATACAATAATAATTATAATTATAGCTATTAGCAACTTGTAAAATGTCTTGGCCTGTCAGGTTTAATCTGTTTACCAGTATTTCTAATGCACTTAAGCCTGTTTTCCCCTCCCACCTAAAAGAGTCTTGTTTTTTACAGTCAGTATTGTCAAGAGGGAATGAGATATTTTCTTCCTGTAGATCTGTTTTAGACCCTTCTGCAGTACTGTTTATATAGTCAGTGTAAAACTGAAAGAATGCCTTTTTTCTTGCAGTATGCAACATTTATGAAGATGCATTTTCTGTACATTGTGAGAGTTTGACATATACTTGTCCTCTGGCTGTCTTTTAGACTAAGACACTCTGAGAATCTTTCCTTTGACCAATGTGACATTTTTGTGTAAAGATATGTTTACTTTACATTGTGAAAGCTGGATATATATCTCTGTCTTCTATCTGTCCTCTCAAGTTTTTTAACATGGCATGTTTGTCCCTCTGGACAGGAAATATTACCTTGAATTTTATTTATAAATATTACCTTGAGTTTTATTTGTAGTATCATTTACCTAGTACAACCTTATATTAGTCATATTACTTTTGAATGCCTTTTTTTCAGGGTTTCTGCTATTTTAGGTACTATTATATAATTACAAAAAACTGTATTGATTTGACTAACATACACTTAAATTTACATATTTTTTACATAATTATTTATATTTGCTGTTGTATGCCTTTTACTCTTCTGTATTGTAAATAAGTACAATTTAGGCAGCTTTATTTTTATTTTCCGAAAAGAAAATACATGCATGTCACTTTTGTGACTTTATATCTTTACTCCTTTTAACTATTCTCTTTTGACTTGTATACACTAAAACTGTTCTGTTATCTTTTTTACCTTTTGAGTTATCTGGAACCCAAAACAAAGCACCCTGAACCACTGCTAGGTAGGCAAACAGAATTTAATAAGCCGAACAGTTCACTCAAATACACAAACGTTGAAGTAAATCACCATACGTTTTCGTCCACAACTTCATCAGATAATGCTAATACATTCTGCTTTGCATCCTCCGTTTTTCAGTTATCTGGAACACTAGTTTAAAATGGTCAGCTCATACCATTAATTTATCTGAGATGGTGATTTTGAACTTATTTAATACCTTAGCTGTGAGAGGCTGTTTCTATGTGAATGTCATTAAAATGACAGTTATACACTCTACTTTACTGTCTAATTTATAATTCTTTTGATTTAACTGGATGAAAGTTTTAAAACATTTGAGAATAGAAATCCAAAAGCATTTAAGTAAAGTAATGTTCATACATTGGATTTTAATGTGTATGATATCCATTTTTTAAATATAAGCATGTTGTAAAATATGCCTTTTTGCACAGATCAGCTGCAGTTTCCTGCTCTTTTGCAATGTTTTGTTAAGCTCAGCTCTTGTGTGCTGGAAGTCAGTTTCTGTTAGCTCAGCTAATTTATTTTCTTTATCCTGTAACTGTTGTTTTTTTAACTCTTTACTACCCAGATTTTTCTTGTTTTGTGACTACAGTTGCAGAGTTTCAATTTCTTTCTGCAATTCTGCACAGGGCTACCTGATATTTTTCAGTAACCTGTTCTGTTGAATCTAAAGTTCCTGTGCATTTCTGAAAAAGTGTTTATATAATTTGCAGTGGCGGCTGGTGACTTCAAATCAAAGGGGGGCTGCATGAGATAGCCGAATGGGTGGGGTCAATGGGAAGGGGTGCGGACAACTAGAAAGGGGAGGAGCTATGCTCAAAACCACAAAAACTAAACATTAATTAAATATGCTACCCTGGGCCCAAAAATAAGGACAATTTTTAAATATTGCTCTTATAAACTTAGAAAGATAACAGAATAGTAGGTATTGTATTAGTACGAGTTTTCTGAAGGATATGAAATCTGAAACTCAAATGTCTGTCATTATTTTCTAACTTCAGTCTTTAATGATTTACCACTAATTTGCCAAAAACACAATTTTATGAAAAATGGACCAAAAATGTGATGCAAAAATATAAAATAGCCACATAATACAGCTGGGAACCTGTCAAAGAAGGGACATTTTTTAATAATAGTACTGCTAACTTGAGCAGCTGACAAAATAAAAGAATCTACATGCATTTCTGAAATAAAAGTAATCTATAACTCTGATTATTACAGTTATTTCTAAATTGTAAACCCTCCATGTTTTCTTCCAAAATTGCTATTTTGCGGAGGGATTATTAGGGGAAGAGCAACATTTTGAGACAAATTCGGGGACATTGAGAGGTTTGGCTATGCCTAATTCTATAAAGCAATTTATTTGTATGTACCTCTCAACCTGTTAATGCAATAAATCTGGACAAGGCCAAATATATTGGGGGAACATAAACAGTACTAAAAATTGCTCTTGTATAAACTGAGACATTTAATAGAACAGGTCTTACTTCAGCATGCATTTTTCTGAAGGTTATGAAGTCTGAAACTCAGTGTCATTAGTGACTTAATTCCTAAATGATTTTCCAGAAAACCACAAATATTATGAGGAACAAACCAAAAATAAGAAGCAAAAATCTATTCATTCTGTGAAAATCTGGACAGTTGGGAGGTATAGTTCAGCTGGGGCTGTCTTTGAGTTTGCCGCCCTTCCCCCTCACAAAATCATGGTCGAATGGAGCCCTCCCCCTGCAGCCATTCCAATGATCCATTACTTGGCTATATCACTCCATTTACCATAAACACTAATGTCATACTGCTTTACTTCTATGATGATCTGGATTTCATTTGAAAGTTTTATTTTGCATTTTACAGCACAAACACTAAGATATCTGCTAAACAAAGCAACGCAGTCTCACAATGAAAACAGGCTTAGCATTAAAAACTTCTCTGCCCTTGAAACGCACATTCAATGAAACAGCATTGAAACCCACATTCAAAGAAAATACATTTTGCCAGTGGCAGATAAAGATTAACTTTGGGCTGTTTTCAAATCATAGGCCCCTTGCACATGAAACATACATGTGCTCTTTGATACACCTTCCTGATTCTACTAAATTATATTCCTTGTACAATACAGTATAGTTGTTAGATGGCATTTTAAATTTATTGTTTTGAACATTTTTCCAGTAAACAATGAAACAAAATGCATGCACCAATGACAAAACTACCCAATTCAGAACATTTCCATCATAAAAGTCTACTCAACCTTCTGCAGTCCACCAGTATCAGTAAATATGCACAATCTCTGAAGTAGTAAAAGTCATCTAAATAATTCCACATTAAAGAAATCTGTAACAATGAAGAGGTTGCTGCTAGCAAACAACTTTATATGTCACTGTTTATTCATCTACAAATAAAGTGCCTGTTGCCCTTGAGGAATAAATTGCCTATGTTGCATGCATTAAAAAAAAATAAAAATAAGCTAGTAATATCGCAATAGGGACTCTATGGGAAACAGATAACGGGTTCATAGTTACTACTCTAGGTATCTTTGCCGAAAAGACTGCAGCATCCACCCACTTTACAACACAGTACAGTATCAGCAATGCATCTATCTACTGTGAGAGTAGAACCCACAGCCTTCTGCATCAAAAGCAAGTACACTACCTGTTGTGCTATTAATGCAAGCAGACTCAGAATAAGCAGCACTAAAGTTTTGTTCCCCTGCAACTCTCAGCTCCTTGTAAAATCTACTCGACACGCAGTTGTATCTCTGAACTTTGCGGCACAAGAAATCTGGAAAAAGCCAAAATTTATTTGGTGGGGGGGGGGGCAACCAGGGACACATTTTAAACATTGCTTGTATAATGTTGGAAAGTTGATAGAATAAAATGCTGTGTTACCACCATACATTTCACTGCCATGTCTTTAACCCAGGGGACCCTGTGCAAAACAGTCAGAGAAACATACCACTATGCCAAATCAGCTGTTTTGTAAAAGAGAGGAAGATAAACTTAAATGGCTACCATTTAGTGAATTCAGTTCTCAGCATAGCTGTCAACCTCTTGGCACAAAACACCTGAACAAAGCCAATAATGGGGGGGGGGGAATACAGCCCCCAAACATTCAGTGAATTCAGTTCTCACTATAGCTCTCAACCTCTTAGCAAAAAACATGTGGACAAAGCCAGTAATGGGCAGAGAATACGCTACCAAAACATTCAATGAATACAGTTCTCACCATAGATAACTCTCAACCTTAGCACAAATACCTGGACAAAGCCAATAATGGGGAAATACAGTCCCAAAAATAGGGACACATTTCAAATATCCATGTTATAAACATAGACAACTGCTAAAACAATTTTGTGTTAACATGTACTTTCTGAAGAATATGAAGTCTGAAATTCAAATGCCTATTTTTTAAACTTTTAACCAGGAAACTAGTCTGACTTGGAACAAAAGACAATTTTCAGCAGAGTAGAGAGAAATGCCAATCACATCTTTGCAAGTAAAGAGAACATGCAGACACCACACAGAAGGCACCCCAGCCAAGAATCAAACCAGAGAACCTGTAGCTGTTAGGCAACAATGCTTCCAGTGCACCACTACACTACAGACTTTGCAAGGAAAAATGTAGATACAGAAACCACAGATTTTATGAGGAACAGAACAAATATAAGGCAAAACTCTGCAAGTTTTTTTTAGAAATAGTGGTGGATAGGGAATTCAGGTCCAGCAGCAAAATGACCTAACCTCCAGTCAGGAAGCAACTCACTTACCTGATACCACCCGAACAATCCAGCGACCTGAAGCAGCAAACTCACTTACCTGATACCACCCGAACAATCCAGCGACCTGAAGCAGCAAAATCCACCCGTGACACGGAGCAATCCAGCCAGCGACCAAAACCTGCTACACCTACCTCCTGAATGAGCCCACGCAATGAAAGTCCCGCAAGAGCAGCTCACCTCTCTCAGTCCTGATTGGATCTGCCTGCAGCCGAAGCAGTCTGGACCTCCTCTTCTGTGCATTTGCAGCAATGACTGCTGGGAACCTGTGTTTCTCTATCCGGACTGCAGTCTAGATTTTATTTTTTTTTTCTGTTTGTTTTTTAGTTTTACAGATTTTTCTTTTCTTTTTTTAAGGTGGGAGGGCTGCAGTCTGGCAGTCCGATACCACGAGCCGCCCCTGATAATTTGTCTAAACTTCATGAACTCATTTTGTCTATCTTTTAGAAGTTTATTAAATTCTTTTGTAACAAGATGTACTATAGGGTTTGTCAATAACTGATTTGACTTCTGTTATAACTCTGAAATTAACCTTTCACATGTGGTGACAGGACATAATGTAAACATATTCCCTGGGATTCAATAAGCATTTTTTTCTGTGCAGGAACATTGTAGCCACTCCTGCACTGAATATGGGCACCGAACAATCCAGTAAACTACTGTTCTGATGTGCACGAGCCTGCTTACATTATTCCTGCATGGACACCACTGCATAATGCTAATTACCTTAATTGCTGGTGAAAACCATGCAAATAAGGTGAATTAATGATTCTGCAAGCAGGCAGGCATCCGTGCAAGAATAGTGTTAGTGGCAGAAATGTATTCGACTAGTAGCAGAAGGGGCATGACAGCTCAAATAAAAGCATGTATTATAATCTTTAGGCATGCCAATGTCCAAACATATGGCCATTGGCATGGAAAAGTGTTTAATTTTTACAAAAATAAAAGTTTTTTTTTTTGGCTGATCTTGGTCATTTAAGTATAGGGCAGCGGTGCACAGACAGGATCATGCCAAAAATAAAAAAAAAATGAGAAAACTTAGTTTTAAGGGAACTCTACATTTTGCCATTATAGTCTATGGCATGCAGAATCAAACCAATACCAAGGCACAGTGGTTGTTAAGGGGTAAGGCTCTGGGGTAGTGCAGTAACTATGGACTAAGGCAGTGGGATATGCAAATGAGGGGAAATTTACTGAATCACAGAAATATTCTAGGTGCCAAACTGCATCTAACTGTGTAGGTGCTATAACACGATCATGTAAGCAGGAGGAGCAAGAGACATGAAAAGGGGGTGTGTCATGCATGGTGTAAGCACATTGGAGCTCTATGACCCCCAGATAAGCTTAGCTAAGCACAGCTAAGCAAGGGTGTGTGTCTGAGGCTGTATTGACTTATTCCATGAAATGAAGAATGTGTTTGTGTCCAGGGAGGGCCATTTCTTAGTGTTTACATTAGCTGAATGGGTTTGCGTGGCATGCACTGGGTCTAAAAAAAAAAAACAAAAAAAACAGAAATAGCAGAACTGTTTACATTTGGGCACCGGGTTTGCACAATGCATCTCAGGGCTTAAAAGGGGCAGAAATGAGAAGGTAAAAAAGGAAAATAGCGAATAAAAGCAATCATGAACAAATTACATAGCTAGTAGGTGGAATGCATCATAGTCAGCCAATCATACAGGCAGCATCTGCAGCACAACAGTATAAACTATGGAAACACTTTACAGTCTGTTTTTTTTCCACAAACTCCACACCATTGGTGTACACATGTGGGGGAATTTTAACTGGAAAGATATTAGGGGCTGCCATTGCTTTGATCTATCAGTATATGCTGAGGGCAGTGAGGAGGATAATGCTGACAACTGCCACAGACTGAGGAGGAGGAGAAGAGTGTTCAGACCCAGGGTGATCTAGCAGGGGCTACATGATCTGGTGATAGTAGAGTGCTACAAGGTAGACAGACACATACTTCAGAAAATCATCGAGCTGTGCCTGCCTCAACTCAGACCTAGAGTCAACAGAGGGGAACCCATCCCTGTGGATACCAAGGTACGTGTAGCCTTAAGAATACTAGCTACAGGTAATTTCCAAAGACCTACTGGGGACATCATGGGGGTCTCACAGGCATCTGCATCCAGGGTACTCACCAGTTCCTGGATGCCATGCTACCACATGACAGTGAGCACATTTACTTCCCCAACACCCGTGAGGAGAGGACTAGCAATATGCATCTCTTCTACCATGTAGCAGAATACCTGGAGGTACTGGGTGCGATAGAATGCACACACATCCACATCAAAGCACCACCCGGTGAACTGGGTAGGGTCTACATAAACCGCAAGGGATTCCCCTCCACCAACTGCCAGGTCATGTGCAATGCCCAGGGCATTATCATGAATGTGTGTGCTGGCACCCCTGGAAGCTATCATGACACCCACATCTGGCATTCGTCACAGCTGTACCAGGCATTTGCCAGTGGGAGCATCCTGTATGGCCATCTGGTGGGGGATGCTGGCTATGCACTAGAGCCGTGGATGATGACACCCATCAGAAATGCACACACACCCACACAAGAATGCCATAATGAGGCACACGCACAAACCAGGATCATTGTAGAGCATGTGTTTGGGATGCTCAAGTCATGGTTCCGCTGCCTTGACATATCTGGTGGAGCCTTGCAGTACTCTCCAGCTACATGTGCACACATGTTCATAGTATGTACCATGCTACACAATATGATCCTGTGGAAACAGCTGCAGCAGGAACAGCATGAGGAAGGGCCACACAGTTCACCACCATTGACAAGGTTCCCACAGGCACAGAGGGACTCAGAGGAGGAGGCCCCTGAGCCTGCTCCTGTAGGCAGATGGAGGTATGCCCAGTATGCTCAGGCCTTGGCAAAGAGGCAATGCATAGCACACACACTGGCACTGTAGGGACCCCAGGGACTGACACCTCTCTTTGACTTGCACACACAGTAAAATGGATGACACACACATCACATTACCTGTAAATTACCATGTATAGGCAGTGTACTGTGTGCATCCAACATGGGCAGCCCTCAAGCACCATCCTCACAACTGCCGCAGGCACAAGGTAAGATAGTCTTCTTAACAATAAATGAATGCATTAGTATGTTTTGGTAGCATATCTATGGTAATACTGCAAGCTTGCAAGGGAATGGGGTGGCCTACTGGGATAGCAGCAGACAACTGACAGCTATGTGGGACACCAGGAAATGTCTGTCCAAAACTGGTGTACCCACACTATGCAGTAGTACCCAAGGTGGCAAATCTCACTGCAGTATATGCGTGGGGACAACTAACTGGGGGGGGCATAGGTCACAGCCATGGATGTCAGTGTGGGGTTCCATACCCACCCCTCACACCCACACAGCAAGTCAGCTGTAGAAAACCAGAGAGAAATGTCTGGTAAAGGCACACAAATGGCAGCAATGTTGAATTACCCCCCTACAGACTCACACAGTGATAGCACAGCAGGCCTCACAGTTGTAGTAAGGCTATGAAGGGTAAGAAGTCTGAAACTCAAATGTATGCCATTATAATCTGACCTGTGGTCTTTACTGATATGCCTCTAGTCCCCAAGATAGAGCACAATAGTATGGTAAATGGAACCAAAATGCAAAGCAAATAGCACAGTCTGTGCAAATGTGTACAGTTGGCAGGTGTAACCCCCCCCATATACGCACAGAAATGCAGTAACGTGTGTTTGCAGGGAAATAGCAACATAGCACACATTGGCAGGGCTGTATCAATACACATGAAAACATGTTGCCTGTCCACAATATGCAGGGGTCAATGAGCTATGTGTATGAGTGGTTAATACTGCTAGGATCTGGCCAGCAAGTTCTCCTGGCAGTCATCTTGTAGTGCCCTTGGTAGAGTGCCGTCTTTGACAGGGCCATGTACAGATAACTGCATTGCCAACCGTTATGCATGTCAGTGACACTCACTGCTCTGCCACTGACATACTTGGAAGTCACAGTGCTATGTGGAATATACTAAACCTTTGGACATCTTGAAGGATGTGTAGCTGAGATGCTAAGGCTTTTGTGAATATAGTGCTTGTTGGTACTGTTGCCAGTGGTTATTTTCAATAATCCTTTTTTCTTATGTTTGCTTTTACATATAATGGACATGCCTGCACAGTAGAATGCACTCTGTATCTACTCCCAACCTCTAACAGCAAGATGTCTGGACAAAGGCAGAAATAAAAGTGGAACAAAAGCCACAATGATAGGCATGTGTTGTAAATATTGCCCTTACATACTGAGAAAATTAGTAGGGTGAGGGGTTTGCAGTAGCAGGAATTGTTTGAAGGTTATGTAGTCTGAAGCAGTAATGTCTGTAATTATTTTGTAACATCACTTTTCAATTATATGTAACTAACTTGCCATAAAAACACAAGTTTACGTAGACAGGATGAAACCTGGGTCTATATTAGAACACCGAACATTCAAAATTTCAAGTGTTCTAATATCAAACCCTATTAATCGAAAATTTAAAACATCAAACATACAGAACAGTAAATTTTTTTTCCTAGGGAAATAAATTGCTTTTCCAAAACACATACACACAACACAAGCACACCAAACAAACAGCAATCCACACACATACACCTAAACTCTTACACCTAACCCTACACTAAACTATACATACACCACTAACTATCCACTTACCTTAACCCAAACCCTAACCCTAAGGTCCATCACTATCGCACAGTCACCTCACCCGTGCCCTAACCCTAACTCACCTACCCTGCCCTAACCCTCACATCCACACAATCGCACACTTACCTAAATCCGACCCGTAACTTTCCACCACAGTGCTGAAAATACCGAAGCAACAGAAACGGACAACCGAATTCTTTCCCTAGGAAAAAAATCGGTTTTCTGTTTCTTCAATATTTTCAGCCAAACACCTGGACAACTTGCCAAAAAATGTACAGGTGAGAGGTTTGGCCACACAATGACATCTCAGGTTAGAAAGATACCACACAAGCAGGAGATCCCTAGCCAGTATATAACCAAGTTGCTGGACTGTTTACACAGCACTTCATCATTCAACTGGCTGTAGCCACACCTCACAAATGGCCTTGTTGGGCAATAATGTATATAGCTGCCCTCATAATATTGGTCTATGCATCATGGAACTAATATTCCTCTGGTAAAGCACTGTGATGATCTGAGGATGTTTGGCACTAGGTAATGACACAGTACATTGCAGTGTCAGACTACAGATATGTCAGAAAATGTCTGCTAAACAAACCCAGTACCCTGAGGAAAGTCATGTGTGCTCCTGAGAGGCATGGCTGTAGCACACAAAACCCTGGACTGGAGTACACCTATCTCTGGAATGCAGTCCCATTCTGACTATAGAAGGTCAGACTGGGCATGTTCCTACACTTAGAGAATCACAGGACATGTTGGAGCCCACATTGGACTATATGACTATATTGTGTGTATATATGTCTGTGCATACAGACAGTTATGTATTGGAACCCACATTGGACTATATGACTGTATTGTGTATATATGTCTGTGCATACAGACAGCTATGTACATCTTAACTGTCCCCCCCACCCACACACACACACATCAGAGAGGATTACCCTCAGCTAGCTGGAGGTGGCCCATATGTGATATCTGCATTTGTTGCATGAGATACACAGACATATATATGGGCAACAGATAACATATGTCAAGCATACACACACATAGATGTGGGGAGGTGAGAGACAGAATGATAGAGAGTGAGGCACAGGGGGACACAGACAGAGTGAGTTACACACACAGATACCCTGATGTCCCGCTGTGGACAGTGGCATGCCAGTTGTAAACAGTTGCACGTGCCAGCATAAAAGGTGAGCCCCATTGTGTAATAGTACTGAGGTTGGGTTTATAATATCACATCACCTGCATGTGTGTGTGTGTGTGTGTGTGTGTGTGTGTGTGTGTGTGAGAGAGAGAGACAGGTGTGTGTGCAAAAGTGAGGGAGTGTGTGTTTGTTTGTAGATGAAACAGTTTTAGGCCATTCCCACCCACACTTCCCAGTGCCCCACTTTATCAGTCCTGCTGTCATTCCCGTTATCAGCACCTTTGGTCAGTTGTCAGCCCAGTAAGCTCTGTAGTGCATGCGATAACAGTGGAAGACTATAGTACAAATCACTAGATAGGCAGGGGTTCTATTCTCAGATCTGGTAAATGTGTGTGCCGGTGTGTAAGTGTGTATGCTTGTGAGAAGAAATATTTTGATGTTTCCCACCCAGTGCCCTACTTTATCAGTCCTGCTGATCTCATTCCCCTTATCAGCACCTTTGGCCAGTTGTCAGCTCAGTAAGCTCCATAGTGCATGTGATAACTGCGTAACACTATAGTTCATATCACTAGATAGGCAGGGATTCTAATCTCAATACTGACTGTGTGTGTGTGTGTGTGTGTGTGTGTGTGTGTGTGTGTGTGTGTGAGAGAATTATACCATGTGTGGGTTATACCATTTTGAGTTGTGTACCACCTTGTACACTTCCCATTACCTTACTCTTCAAGGCCTGCTGATGTCATTCACCTTAGAAGTACCTTGGGACAAGGTGAATTCATATAAGCTCTGTGGTCCATCTGATAACTGCATAACACTATAGTAGAAATAACTAGATAGGTAGGGGTTCTAATCTCAATATTGGCAAGTGTGTGTGTGTGTGTGTGTGTGTGTGCGTGCGTGTGTGTGTGTGTTGAGAATCATATTGTGTGTGGGTTATACCCATCACCCTGCTTTACAAGGCCTGCTGATGTAATTCCTTAGAAGTACCTTGGGACAAGGTGAATTTATATAAGCTCTGTGGCGTGTCTGATAACTGCGTAACACTATAGTAGAAATAATTAGATAGGTAGGAGTTCTAGTCTCAGTACTGGCAACTGTGTGTGTGTGTGTGTGTGTGTGTGTGTGTGTGTGTGTGTGTGTGTGTGTGTGTGTGTGTGTGTGAGAGAGAATCATATCCTGTGTGGGTTATACCATTTTGATGTGTGTACCATCCACGCCTGTTTACCACCTCCCAATGGCATTACTTTATATAGTGTGTTAATGGCATCTGCCTCACATGCAGCATGCTAAACCATTGTACAGGCCATACCAGTCATCTGTACAGATGTCTATGGAATATCTGGATGTTTTCAACTCATATGTGGTCTGTGTCCCCTAACAATGGCCATGTATGTGATATTGTTGCCAAACAGGCCACAGTTAGTGTACTGACACAAATGCCAGCATCAGATATCATACCTGACTGAAACTTCATGCTGATACAACATCTGGTACCCTATCACTTGTCCAGGCTTGTAGGAGCAATAAATGACTCCAGTTGCTATTTCTGGTGGGTTATCTCATCATCCATGAAGGCATTCACAACGTTACATGTTGTAAGATGTAGTGGGTTATGTCCCACACATATAATCTATGTGGGCATGTCATGTGTATGTAGTACTATAATACATTAAAGTGGATATGTAGGTTTACAAATCTGTCTATTGCCAACTGTGTTTGTGTTACTGAATGCACATCCCCTGTGTCAGTCTTTACTGTGTGTATGCAAAGGATATACCATTTTGTCTCCCTGTTCCACCCTGTGAACTCAGGAATACATACTACAAACCTGTCATACACAGTACCATGCATGCCCTCACCAACTGCATCAGAGTTGAGTGTATAGGAAAGAAATGGCAGGGGCAACAGGGCTGACACTTGAATCTATTGCAGTCAATCTAATGGCTAAACTTGTGAGGGACCTACTGACAGTACTCCAGTAACCTGTTCCATATGTATGAGCCTGTGGTACTACACAACACTGAGGTGACATGTCTGAAGGCTACCTGTCTGTGACAAGGGGTATATATAAAAGGTCACACTGTCTGACAACAGTGTCCAACACACTGTTGCATTCATACACACCAGGTAAACGTACATATAAAGCTGTACCTTGGCTATGAAATGGTCAATGTATTTCCACTCTGCCCTACTCCACATTGGTAATGTCTGTAGGGCCACAGCCTGCAGACACACAGACACCTGGAGCACAAACAGAATATGGCATATCAGATGACATTCAGTCAGTGGTACTAACAGCAATAATGCATCACGGCTAATAAGGTACATACATCTTTATGTGTACCCATAACAAATGCAAGCAAACAGCACCTTACACAGTATTACAAAGCTACACTGTACTATATTCACCCTGTGCATCAGACCCATATTAGCCTGTCCCTGCATCGATGGTATGGATGACAGGGATGTGGCACAGGTAGCATCATATGCACAGGGTGTGATGTGAGTTTGCCAGATGCCTAGGGTGGAACATATGGTTGACATCCATATGTGTGTGTTTGGAGGGGTATCCTATAGATGGGCTCTGCAGAGGTGCTGTGTGTGTCTGGAGGTGACCTGCCTGTGAAACAGATGTGTGTGTGTGTATACACACACATTCACGCCATGTGGCTGCCCTACATAGGAGTATGTTGGACAGTTGTGTACCGTACATGACAGGGTGTCCACTTCACCATCTCTGGCCACGGACATGTGAACTGGCCCTGCCAAGGGTCTCGCTGGCACCACCAGGCTCAAGGCCAGATGCAGTACTGCTTCCTGATGGTGACTGCTGTCTGCTGGATCTGTGTCCCTGAGGGGGACCGGCCAGGACCACGTGCCCATGGCCTGCTCCGTTGTGATGTGGACAGCAACCCCCCCTTTGGTAGTGCTGGTGTCACTGCCACTATGGGAGTGTGAAGGAGTACGGCCCTGTAGACTCTCAGCTGATGTTGGTGCTAACCTGCATTCATATGGCCAACACCCATCTCCCACTACACGCTCTAGCACAGACATGCCACAGTTGAAAATTGCTAAGGTCTTACCCCACCATCTATTAATGACCTCAGTATTTTGGCATCTAGGCTCAATAAGGTCATGTATGTCGCCATGTAAATCAGGAAGAACTGCATCCAACACCCTAAGTATTTGTCTGGTGTTGCATTCACTATGTGCCTGTGCATCCATGACATCCCAAAACATGCGTCTGGTGACACCTGCTGTGGCACTTGCGACAGTGGCTTGATGAGCAGAAGTCCTCCTGCAAGCACCTCTGTCCATCCACCTGTGTGGGACCTCGCCTGCACTCTGGCTATGGCCAGTGTCTACACTCACACCTGCCATTGTCACCACACTAGCCTGTTCCATAGCACCACCTGCCAACTGTTCATCTGTCCCTGCTGGGGACGGGGCATGTGTGGGCAGTGTAACTGTGTGCGGGGACATTGTGGATGACTGTGTGATGCCAACCAATGGCACAGATTCAGCTCCTGACAACATCACCTGTGCCTGAATATGACCATCATCATTGCCAGAGTCTGCAGAGACACTGACATCAGATTCTGAGCATGAGGGACCGCGACCACCATGACCACCTGTGGGGGAAAGACACCATATGTAAGTTAATACCTGCACTATACCATTTGCTGCTACATATGCACACACAAGCAGACACACGCACACATATGCACACACATGCACACACATACAGGTGAGGTGGCAGACAGGCATTACACCGACCTCACAACTGCCAACTGGTGACATTCACAACACGGCCAGAACACTACATACACACCCTGGACAGGCCCTCATCATTATGCAGTGCAGACCTTTCCACTTAATGTTACTACTTATATATACCTCTGCGATATGGGAGTAGTGTTAGTAGGTGATGGGCCTTCAAGTAGTGCACACTGTACCCATGTACACATAATTGCTGTTCACCTGTACAGCTCAGTGGCGACTCCTACAGAACATACCTCTCAACTGTGCAGAGTGTCGCTGAATGTCTACATGTGTGACTCATATTTCCGGTCTGTTTGTCATAAATACTGTGTTTGTCTGACACATTACTGGGATGATATGAGGACTGGTGTCACTAATAAATTACATATTTTGAGTCTCACACTTCAAAACCTGCAGTACATGTATGTTACAACAGAACCGGTTACACTAACAACCTTCTAAACTTACAGTAGATATTATAAGTGTAGACACCCCTGTTAACATGCCAGGTTTGCCTGATATATATATATATATATATATATATATATATATATATATATATATATATATAAAACTAACATGAGACCACAGAAATCATGTGATAACATTTCCCACCTTTAATGTGACCTATAACCTTTGCAATCCAGTTGAAGAACAAGCACATTGGTTAGGGGTAGCATATAGAAGTTGAAATACGTAAAATAGGCTGGTTGCATGACTGTGGACACCCTTAAACTAACACTTTGTTAAAGCACCTTTTGATTTAAAACCAGTAGTCAGTCCTCTTGGAAAGGTGTGTATCAGCATGGCACATCTTGACTTAGCAATATTTCTACATTCTCCCTTGCAGAAGCCCTCCAACTCTGCCATATTGCAAGGGCATCTCTTCTGCACAGGCCTCTTCAGGGCACCCCACAGATTTTCTATTGGATGTATGCATGGACTGTGGCTGGGCCATTCCAAAACATTGATTGTCTTCTGGTGAAGACAAAACAGTGTAAGAAACTCCTTTGTGTGGAAGATTTTCAGTCCATATATCTCTAGTTAATCACTGTATATTAATCAGATCAGACAATAGTAGTAGATGTAGCGAACTTAAACTCGTCTTAAGTAAAAAAAAAAAATAATAAAAAATATATAATTGTACAGAATTACTAAGTATTCAAAAGTAATCCAAGCAAGGCAGGCAGTCTGTTTCCATTCAAAAATCCTTTATTACATACACAGACAAGTGATCAGGAGCGGCCTTAGGTCAACTGGTGCCGTAGGCAAAAGGGCACCACGGCACCCACCACCACACCACCCAGTGCTCCCATCCTGGTCTACCTACACCAAATAAATACTGGAAAAGTGCCCCTACTAAAGCGATGCCCTAGGTGGCCGCCTAGTTGGCCTATGCCTAAGGCCGGCTATGGATCCAAGAAAAACAAAAATAGAGTAATAGTTTCCTCACAAGCTTTCTAAATGTATATATACTTTTTAATCAGGCAAGGGAGTGGTTTATTGTGCTGTAAAACAAAGTGTTATTGGTACACATGTTAAATTCACATCCCTTCCCCCATCAGTGTGACATTCGAGCTGGTCCTGCCCTACTTAGTAGCTGTCATAATAATATAACCCTTAAGTACTTTAATTAAAATTTATAATGATATGGTACCTCTTATTTAACCAGATTATTAAGTCTGTGATTTTATCCAAGACAATATACTACATGGATGGAAATATATCAACCTTAGTCCATTTGGCAATCAAAAATTATATATAAATATATGCATATATACTTTGCATGTAAAAAATCAATTGTAAACATCAAGGCGCCCTGACTTACGCCACCCAAGAAAGTTAATTTCCTGTGCCCCTGTTGAGCAGAGCCACAGAAGTGATCCCCAGGGTGTATTTCCTATTTCCCATCCATTCATCAAGATTTTTCTTGAAGAGTGCTAATGATGAACTTTGCTTGACATAGATGGGTAGCTTGTTCCAGAGTATAGGAAGTCTCTGGGACAGGAATCAATCCCTCCAATGCGTCCTGTTTATTGAGGTGAAAAAGTTTAGGTCCCTAGAGCATGTAGCTCAGAGGGATTGGGATTTCTTTAGGTGTAGCATGTCCAACAGCTCTGGGTTTAACATAGCTTTATATGTTAGGCAGAGATCTCCTCACAGTAGGCGATGTGCTACAGAGTATAGTTGGAGTTTTTTGAGACGGTCCATGTAGGGCATCTGTTTGAGGCCAGTAATCCTCTTTGTGAGGTACTTCTGTGGCCTTTCCAGCTGCTGCAGATGTCTTGTGAGGTACATTCCAAAAGGGGCATTGTACTCTATAATGGGTCTAATGAGTGTCGAGTAGAGGGGAACAATGACCTCTTTTATCCTGGATGAGAACCCTTTGTGATGAGGTGTGCCACATAGAAGGATTTCCTGACTACTGTGGTGATGTGATTATCAAAGGAGAGGCTACTGTCCACCTGGGTCCCAAGGTCTCTTATCACACATTCGGCATTAAGTAGACTGCCATTTATGTGGTAGTTCATGGGTACTGAGTTTTTACCAAAGGGGATGACAATGCACTTTTTGGCATTGAGCTTGAGGCCATGGCTCTGACACTAGGCATCTGTCTCAGTGAGGCCCTTCTTTAGGATGTCCACATCATTTGGGGACTCAACTATGGCTCCTAGTTTGCAGTCATCTGCGAACTTCATTAGCCAGAGGCCTTCTGTTTTAGCCTGTATTTCAGAGAAGTAGATACCAAACAGGAGCGGTCCCAGGACTGAACCCTGTGGTACTTCACTTGTCACTGGTTTGAAGTCAGATTTGGAGTCTGCAACTTTTACAGTGTGGGTTCTGTCAGTGAGCCAGTTGGCAACCCATCTTGTGACTTAGGGATTTATACCTAGTTTACTGAGTTTAGCTATAATTCCAGAATGGGGAATGGTGTCGAAAGCTTGGCGAGGTCAAGATAGGCTGTGTGAACCACCTTACCCTCATCTATGGCTTTGGTGACTGCCTCAAAGAAGTTAATCAGGTTCAGAAGGCATGATCTGCCTTTCAGAAACCTGAACTGGGTGGGGTCCAGAGTTTGGAGGTTACCAATGTGTTTGTTTATGAGTTCCAACCCCCCATTTCTCGGTCACCCACGTCCCCCGGAATCTTTTTTTAAAGTTTTTCGTCTACCCTTCTAGCATGTCGAGGGATCAGTTGCTAGTGTCCTCTCCTGCTCAGCTGGTGAACCTGGGAATATTGAGGCAATGTTTCAATTGCCTCATGTACACAGACAACCCTTTCCTCCTCCCACAAAACACAAATACATGCGAGAGATGCAACTATACGGCCAAACTGGAGGCTGAGCTCTCTCAACATAGGACTGGCAAGACCAGTCAGGAGGAGAAGGTTACCACACACACTATAGACCCAGTCTCACATAGTACCATTACAACCTCAAATCATACACATAAACACACAAAGACATACTCGGAGGCTCTGATCAAAAATCTACCAAAACAGCAGAGGCCACCAAAGCAGACACCCAAACAACCACCACCTCAGAACACAACACCGCAACACATAGACCTCACAGTCAGAGTGTCAAACAGTCACAGCCCTTAAGGCCAAACACAATGCCAGACACACTAGTCATTGGTGACTCCATAGTCAGACACACTGATGTCCCGCTCACCAGACTGAGTAAGGAGAAGGTCACAGTAAGCTGCCTGTCGGGCGCTAGAATCCGCCACATAACGCAAGCACTCAGGTCTCTCAACAGCAGGTACAAATATGACTCAGTCATTGTCCACGCTGGTGTAAACGACCTGAGACGCACCTCCTTGGACTACATGAAAAGAGACATTGAGGAGCTCTCTGATTATGTAGCCCAGGCAGGTATGACCCTGACCTTGAGCAGTATCCTACCTTCACCAAGAATGATGCCACAATACAGAGATAAGATGATCAGCTTTAACAATTGGCTTAAACACTGGTGTCATTCAAAGGGGATCCAGTATCTGTCTGCCTGGGATGACATGCTGGACAAGCCACGCTGCTTCGCAAGGGACGGCTTGCACCTGTCACCCTGGGATTCGGATATTGGCAAAGGCTCTTGCCACCCCATAGTGCCTTTTTTAGGCAAGGCTCAAATTCTAAACCTACCACCCTAGAACACAAAAAGGAAAAAACTAAGGGTAATGCTGCTCAATGCCAGAAGTCTAAATCTCAAAATGCACGACTCGAGGCCCTTCTCAGTATGGAGAACATCGATGTCTGTGCTGTGACAGAAACCTGGTTCAAGGCTCCTGAGAGCACCCCAGCTATCAGGTTTTACCTCATATCATGCCCGCCCCAAAATCCGGACAATACCAAGAAAGGAGGGGTATCCATATTCATCAAGGACACCCACACCTCAAGACTGGTGGCAACGCACGATGCATCGGAGACCATCCAGGTGCAATTAACCATAGGCAAGACTGCTCTGCAAATTGTAGCATGTTACAGGCCACCCTCACAAACTCAGGAAACTCACATGGCCTTCCTGAAAACACTAGAGGGATAAATGTATCACCAAACACCATCATACTAGGTGACTTCAATTACCCTAATATAGACTGGGAACACTACTCAAGCCCAAACACCCTAGCCCAAAAGTTCCTGGAATTCATAAACTCAAATGCCATGGAACAACTAGTCACCATCTCCACAAGAGGAGATAACATACTTGATCTCATCATCACGAACATGGGAGCACAATGTTCAACACCGAAGTATACCCCTCACTGGTGAGATCAGATCACAAACTAATCTCGCTGGAGGTCCTCATCCCACCCCACCTGAAATAAAAAGACCACAGTAAAGAACTTCTCAAAAGCCGACTTCACACTTCTAAAGACTAGTGTGGTCTCCTTTCAGGCCCCGAGCCGGCGGAAAACAATACTCAAGCCGCTGAATCACTTACAAACGCCTTCTACCAGCACCTGCAGGACTGCATGGATAAGGCAATCCCAAGCAAAACAAAGACTCTTTGTACCAAAGGCAAGCGTCCAGTCTGGTGGACCCCAGCCATAAACAAACTCTACAACAAAAGGAGGAAGCTACTACAAGATAGAGCAAAATCCTTAAAAGGTAAGACACCCTTGATCACTATAAGTAAAAAACTAAGAGCTCTCATAAAATCATCCAAAGCAAATTTCGAGAGAAAAATAGCTAAAGACTCAAAAGACAATCATAAGGCCTTCTTTAGCTATGTTAGAAACCTAGGAGGAAACTCCCAGATATGCTCAGAACTAGTTCAAAATGATGTGAAGATTACTGATCCTACAGACATTGCCAACATACTGGCTGACAGGTTCAGTGCAAACTTCTCCCCTCCCAAAAGGAGAGATATCTATACCAAATGAGTGCAGCCCCCAAACATCTCCAGCCCAAGTGAGAACTGCTCTCTCCAAAGCAAAAACACAGCATCCATGGGACCCGATGGTGTCCCCGGCTGTGTGCTCCACGAACTCAATGAGGAATTAAACCCACAGCTAGGACAGCTGTTTAATCAAAGTCTTACCTCTGGATATCACTCCAGGAGTGGCACTGCAACTGTGGTCCCACTTCACAAAGGCGGTGCCTCCACAGACCCTGGAAATTACCGCCCATTAGCTTGACAAGCCTTATCTGCAAAGCCATGGAGAGGATCATAATGGACCTCATAAATAAAGACATAGGGAATTTGCAGACTTTGGATCCAACCCAGTTTGGCTTTGTCAAAGGCAGATCATGCCTTTTAAACTTGGTTGACTTTTTCAAACAGTCACCAAAGCCATTGATGAGGAAAGGCAGTCCATACAGCCTACCTCGATCTGGCTAAGGCCTTGATACAATACCCCACTCGGGTATCATTGAAAAACTCATCAGCTTAAATGTTAACCCATACATCACAAGATGGGTTGCAAACTGGCTGAGTGACAGAACCCACAGGGTCAGAGTTGCTGGCGCCATGTCAGACTCAAAGCCTGTCACAAGTGGTGTCCCACAGGGCTCAGTCCTGGGCCCACTCTTGTTTGGCATCTACTTTTTCGATGTACAAGCAAACACAGGAGGGTTATGGCTGACAAAGTTTGCAGATGACTGCAAACTGGGCCATAGTAGAAAACACATCTGACACAGATATCCTTCAGAAGGGTCTCACAGAAATGGATAACTGGTGCCAGAGCCACGGCCTAAAGTTAAATGCCAAAAAATGCATAGTCATACCCTTCGGGAAAAACAAGGTTACCCCTAGCTACCAAATAGGTGGCAATCCACTGAGCACAGAAGAAGTTATCAGGGACCTGGGGACCCAGGTTGATAGTAGTCTGTCATTCGACACCCATGTAGCTAAAGTAGTTAGGAAGTCCTTCTACATTGCCCACCTTATCATGAAGGGATTCTCATCTAGATCAAGGGAGGTCATAGTCTCCCTTTACTCATCACTCATCAGACCAATGATTGAGTACAATGCCCCATTCGAATGTATCTGACCCGACACTTGCAGCAGCTGGAGAGGCCACAAAAGTTCCTCACCAAAAGGATAAAGGGTCTCAAAATCTGTCCTATGCTGCCCGACTGAAAGAACTCCAGCTCTATTCAGTCGCCACCGCTTGCTCAGAGGTGACCTTTGCCTAACATACAAGGCCATGTCAAACCCAGATTTGATGAATATGCTTCACCTCAAAAATCTAGATCCATCAGAGCCACAAGGGCGGAGACTTAAACCTCGACACGGCTATTAATAGGACGTGCTGGAGGGATAGATTCATCACCCAAAGACTCCCTATGCTGTGGAACAAAATCCCGGTACATGTGAGGCAGAGCACCTCGCTGGCCTTGTTCAAGAGAAATCTTGACCAATGGATGGGAGATCGCAGATATACCCCAGGAATTACCTCAGTGTCACTGCTCAACAGAGGCACAGCAAAATAATGGGTATAGTTCCCCATACTAAAGGGGTGGCGTAAGCCACAAAACAATGGGCTAGGCTTATAAATGCCCTCGGGCAGATAGCCTAGTATGAACCTATGAACCTATGAACCTATATGTTCCATGGCCTTGCAGACCAGGCTCGTCAGGCTAATAGGGCGATAGTTCCCACGATCAGTGGTGGCTCCCCCTTTGTGGAGTGGGATAACTATTGCTGTGCACCATTCAGTGGGCAAAAAGCCTGACATAAGACTATGATTGAACATGGTGCTTAGGTGGGGAGCCAGTTCATTCTGAAGTTCATGTAAAATGCAGCCTGGGATGTTGTTCGGTCCCATGGATGCTGTGTTTTTGGTTTTAGAGAGTGAAGCTTTTACCTGCATAGATGTGATTGCAGGGACTCTGCATTCTTCCTGTATAGATATGAGACTCAGAGCAGATCTGGGTGTTGTTTTTGTAGCTAGATTTGGAGGATCTTATAAGGGATCTCAGCTTCTTGCTGAGGCTGACCAGGGAGCTCCTCCACTCATGGGATTTTACTCTCTTTTGCAACAGTTTCTTCCTTCTGTTGTACAGTTTGCTTATGGCAGGGGACCACCAGATTGGCTTCCTTTTTTGTTTTTTGGGAGGATAGCATCTTGGATCTGTTTGGGATAGCACAATCCATTCACTTGTGTAAGTGCTTATAAAGTGCATTTGTGTAGGATTCAGCAGTCGTAACTGTATTGTCCATCTGCATGGGTGTCATGAAGTTCGCCACTTCTGTCTTAAGAAGCATGAAGTAGGCTTTGGAGAATTTTTTTACCATGGTTTCCTTAATGGTGGGTGGGGGCGGGATGCGGATATCTAGGGTGATTAGCTTATGGTCTGATCTGACCAATGAGGAGATGACTTCAGGTGTGGAACACCGGTCACTCATGTTGGTAATGACTAGGTCTAGGATACTGTTGCCCCTGGTGGGGGTGTGGATAAGTTGATCCAGGGCATTGGAATTTATGAATTCCAGAAAGCATTGAGTGAAGGAGTTGGTACATGAGGAGTTTTCCCAGTTAATGGTGGGGTAGTTGAAATCGCCCATTATTAGGGTGTTTGGTTGAACCCTAATATTTTCCAGTATATCAAGAAAAGAGGAGTGGGAATCCTGGGGCATGGTGGAGGATCTGCAGCAAGCTACAATTTGGATTGCAGTTTTGCCCAGAGTTAGTTGCACTTGGATAACCTCGGATGCATTATGCTGCGCAACTAGCCTGGAGGTGTGGATATCCTTAATGAATATGGACACACCTCCGCCTTTGGTATTCTGGTCCAGGTTAGATGGCCAAAAAATGTGGTATGAGTTATAGCCTGGTAATGCAGGGGTGCTCTCTAAAGCCCTGAACCAGGTCTCAGTCACGGCAGAGATATCAATGTTCTCCATTTTAAGGAGTGCCTCGAGTGAGTACATTTTGAGATTTAGACTTCTAGCATTGAGTAGCATTACCCTCAGTCTTTGCTTGCCTGTTCCTGTTACGGTGGTGAATTTGTCATTTGAACTTTGCCTAAAAAATGTACTATAGGGGCGGCAAGACCCTTAGCCAGTATCTGGAATCCCAGGGGTGACAGGTGCAGGCCATCTCTGGCAAAGCATCGTGGTCTGTCGACCATGTTGTCTCAGGCAGACAGATACTGGATCCCCTTAGAATGACACCAGAAATTTAGCCTATTGTTGAAGTCAATAATTTTCTCCTTGTACTGCGGTATCATTCTGGGCGATGGCAGGATGCTAGTCAAGGCTAGGGTCATACCTGCCTGGGCTACAAAATCGGAGAGCTCTTCCATGTCTCTTTTCCAGTCTACTTGATATGATCGACATTTCACAATGTCAAAACCCATATGGCCAAGACCATATGATCGACATTTGAAATGTCGAACATACAAGTACACCAAAGAAAAAAGAAAAAAAACTAACTTTAAAGATGCTAGCAGGGGCCTCTGCCCCCCTGCACCCATGGGGGGCTCTGCTCCCTCCCGTAACTTTAATATACCAACTCCGAGATCACACTACAGTGTGGAAATGGAAATCTTTCCATTCCGCACTGTATGGAGATGCCGGTTCCCCATGGTGGACATTTCAAACGTCGATCATATGGTCTCGGCCATATGGGTTTCGACATTGTGAAATGTCGACCATGTGAAGGGGACCCCTCTTTTCATGTAGTCCAGGGAGGTACATATCAGGTCGTTCACACCAACATGGACAATGACAGACTCATATTTGTACTTGTTGTGGAGTGACCTGAGTGCATGGGCTATGTGGCAGATCCTGGCACCCAACAGGCAGCTGACAGTAACCTTCTCCTTGTTTAGCCTGGTGAGTGGGACATCAGTGTGCCTGACTATAAAGTCACCTATGACTAGTGTGTTGGGTATATTGTTTTGCCTTATGGGCTGTGGTTTATTGGCACACTGAGGCTGTGGGCTATGTGTCATTTGGGTTGTGTTGGGGGAGTGGAGGTTGCTTGCGTTTCTGCTTTGGAGGTCTCTGTTGCTTGAGCAGATTATTATTGAGAGCCTCTGCGAATGTTTTGTGTTTCTATGTGTGGATTTTGGTGGTGTAGGTTTAGTGGGATTATGTGATGAGTGTGGTGCAAGTGTTTACCTTCTTCTCTTGACTGTCAAGTTCAGTCTTGGTTGGAGAGAGCTTTACCTCCAGTTTGGCTAGATAAGTGCATCTCTCACAGGTTGTAGTGCTGGGTGGTAGGAGGAGAGGGTTGTCTGTGTACATGAGGCAATTGCTACATTGCCCCAAGATGCCCAGATTCATCAGATAGACAGGAGAGAACACTGGGGGCTGACCCTTGGACATGCCTGAATAAAAAAATATTTTCCTCTAGACAAGTGAGAAAGTGAGTATAAGAGCTGTTTTTCTCTAAGCAAGTGAGGAAAGTAAGTACAAAAACTGTTTTCCTCTAGGTAAAGAGGAAGGTTGAGTGTTGTAGTAATTTGTAGCTTATTTAGTGCTAACAAGACGTTCTGAACAAGTGCTGAGCACGAATAAGCAAATTCAAGTGCTAAAACTAAGAATCTGTAGCTGGATCTTGTGGTAGATAGGCTACCTAGTGCTTACCACTCCCACTGATAAGCTAGAATGCTTCCCTCCAACACAGAAAGGCTTGGAGGGCTCAGATGCTTACAAACAGTCCTTGATACAGCACATCTGTATCTGGACTAGACTAGTTACAGGAAAGGTGGGAAACAAGTACAAACACTGGCTTTTAAACCAGAAAGTTGAAAGAGATGGAAAAACTGCCAATAGGGCCAATAAATTACAATTTCTGGGCGATAGACCACTCTTGTGGTAGATAGGCTACCTAGTGCTTACCACTCCCACTGATAAGCTAGAAGGCTTCCCTCCAACACAAATAGGCTTGGGGGGCTCAGAGGCTTACAAGCAGTCCTGAATATAGCAAATCTGTATCTGGACTAGAGTGGTTACAGGAATGATGGGAAACAGGCGCAAACGTAGGCTTTTAAGCCAGTAAGTTGAAAGAGATGGAAGAACTGCCAAATGGCCAATAAACTACAATTTCCTGGCCAGAAACCACTCTTGTGAGTGCTTACCACTTCTTTTGGTGATGCACAGTGCTGTTCTTGTGCCAAACAAACCTTTTGGTATTGTGGCCAAAAAGTGCAATCTTGGTCTCATTACACCATAACACATTTCCCCACATGCTGTTGGGAGACTTGATGTATTTTTCTTGAGAAATTCACCAGATCTGGATGTTGTTCTGTGTGTGAGAAGGCTTCCATCTTCCAAACCTACCCCATAGGCCAGACATGTGGAGAATACAGGAGATTGTTGTCACATGTAGTACACAACCGGTACTTGCCAGAGATTCTTGCAACTCCTGTAGTGTTGCTGTAGGTCTCCTGGCAGCCTCCCTGATCTGTTTGGGTCTTGTCTTTTCCACACATTTGTAGGGATGTCCAGTTCTTTGCAATGTCACTGTTGCCCCATATTTCCACTACAATTTGAAGACTGTTTTCACTGTGTTCCATGGTATATGTAGTGCTGTGTAAATGTGTGTGTACCCTTCTCTGGGCTGATAACTTTCACAAATCAGATCCCGTTGCTGCTTCATAAGCTGTATGCGAACTATGGCTGTTGCTGTAGCAGGCAACTGAGTAAATTTAGGATAATCCTAGGTAGGACAGCTGACCGTTATTTGCTGTTAATCAAAGGGTCTCTGTAATTGATGGCAGGTGTGTACCCAAGAAGACGTAATGCTGTAATAATATCAAAAGCTGCTTCAACACAGTATTAGCTTCAGCCTGTGCACACATATGCATCTAGCTTCTTGTAAGTCTTTTAGGTGTCATAATTGTTCCCCTAACAGATTTGTTTGTTTTACAACTGAATTGTACAGGTTATAGGTCACATGAAAGGTTGGAAGAGTTCGGAAATGTTTTATTGTGCTCTCATTTTTATATATCACAAATACCTGGCATTCTAACAGATGTGTGTACACCATTTATATGCATTGTATAACACTAATGTATAACACATATCCCTAGTTTTGGGCCTTTGTCCCCCAATTTTGTCAGTCTTTGTCCAGATTTCTTGCAATGACAGGTTGTGAGGTATGCTACAGTTATGGTACAGCTCCTGCAAACAGGCCCCTGTGATGACCACTGTGATGCAATCAGTTAACCCCACCACAAGTGAAATACAGATATCGCAATATGGCTGTGAGTAACAGTTGTGTGCATGGTCACATGCATGACCTTAACATGCCTGGGGTACTGGTGAGCCACAACAGGACAATCCCATACTTACTGGCTTCAGGCTGTTGTCCCACATCCAGACCAGAGGTACATATGTAGTTATGGGGGAGAGGTATTGTCTGCAGACTCATATTTGGCATCGGTACAAGATAAATGCTATGTTTCTGCACAGGTACAGTACAAGTTATGATAGTACACAATGTGCTGTCCCTTACCATAGATGTGCACTTGTGTGCATTACTAAACCCTACCCACAAATGCAGTTTGAATTGACATGTGCATCTAGATACTCTATAGAAGACAGTATGGCTGTTACATGATTAAATTGATGTGTACTGTAGCCTTACCTGGACGTTCCTCGCCTGTTGCCTGGGTGCCACCCACCTCCACGACTTGTGTTTCATATTGTGCGGGGGCTGCCCCAAGGTTGGCAAGGAGCTCCTCTGTTGCCATAGGTGGGGCCTGTGTGGCTAGACCCCCACCCGTAGCAGTATGGTCATTGGCAACGGCAGCAGCCCTTTGCCAGGCAGGACGTATCAGGTCAGTTGCTCGATGCCTGACCTGATTGTATATGCAGCCATGGTGGCCCAAGATGTTAATTCTATGGACAGGGTAATCTCACAGGGTAGTCTGCTCCAGCAGATTTTGTTGGCTACGGCCGAATGGCACTGCATGGTGCTGGATTATTGCTTCAGTGATAGCTGCATTCTCCTCTGCAGTGTATGCTGGCTGATGCTGCATGCCACCTGGAAGACATAAACAGGGAAACACATCACAGGACCTCAGACATTGCCCAGAGTTATTTACAGAGCCAGCACATCAATATTGTCTATCATTAGCCACCACTTACAACCACATCATACCCCTGTCATCTATCAGCACAGTATGAACCTGCATTGTACTCCTGGTCCTGATGTGTCATACTCCCCCCAATGAGGGCCAGTATGTTGCATAAACCACCATTCATCATTCACGTTTGTGTAGAGGGATGACAGTGCCATCTTCTTTGCAGATGGGATGTCAGTGGTGCTCAGGCTTTGCTTGCTTACAATGTGTAATCGAGCTGGAAGCATATGCCTGAGTTCATGTAGGATGCCGACAGGAATGTTATCAGGTCCCATGGAGACTTGCTTTTGTCGAATAGTATGCACCTGCTTCCTGATGAAGAGGAGAGGGGTGTGGGTGCTGTGCATATCCACCTATACTGATGGTGAGCCAGGGGGGTGATGTTTCACCTAAACCTGTCTGCAGCAGGTTGGTTATAGCTATGGTGTGTGTGTGTGTATGTGGTGTGATTGTCAGCCATTACAGGGTGGGTTGGTTTGTTGCCTCTGAGATTGCAGACATATGTGAAGATGGCCTTGTGATTGGCCTTGGTGGATGTGTCCAATTTATACTCATAGTTAGCCTTACAGTAATCCACCTGTGACCTTATATGCTCATTCCGACAAAGGTTGACTTGCTGCCAAGTTGGTATCTGCTCCTACTTTGCTCTATACAGCCAATATAGCAACCAATTATGTGGTTTGTGTATTGTTGCTGTCCAGAAAAGGGGATTAATCTACTCTGGTAGAGACAGGTTTTACAACTAAGGTACTGCTGAGTCCATACAGCTATGTAGGTGGTCATATAGCTGTTTGTAGTAGGCATGGACACCAAGTCATAACACAGTTGGACACCTCTCCAATTTCAACCTGATAATCATGCTTATTCTAGTACCCATGTCTGTGTCAGGGCAATGCAACACCCAGTAGCTATAGAAATCTAACTCTGTTGGATGCACAGAAACTAAGATTACACACATGTACAACATGTACAGCTTATTTACCTGACATTTTACATCCCACGTCTGTTGTTAAGAGGCATCCAGGTACACCTACTCATACATACATGTGCACAGGTAATACCTGATATACATTTCTGTTCTATGTCAGTATGGCACACTGTATTTACACTCTTACTGCTCAGTCATTCCTGTCAACCTGTTAGAGCAGGACATCTGGAGGATGCTACACATACATGGGGGGGGGGGGGCAAAATTTGTGACACTTTCGTAATATTGCTGTAACACATTTAAGTCATTTGATAGCACAGTAGCCTTTGCATTCACAGGCATACCCTGGAGGATGTCCAACGCTCATATGGCAGGAAGAGAGGAGAAAGGCTAGGAGTGTGGTAGTGAGGGTAGGAACTTTTTATGTTGGCAGTATGACTGGTATGGGGACAGAGCTAGCTGATATTATGGACAAAAGGAAGGTTTTGTGTGTGCAAGAGACCAGATGGAAGGTGGGTTAGGCTAGGTGTATATGAGTTGGGTCCAAATTTTTCTATCATGGTGTGGATGGGAGGAGAAATGGTGTAGGTGTTAACCTGAAGGAGCAGTATGCCAAGAGTGTGTCTGAAGGTGAAAAGAGTGTCAGATAGAGTGATGTTTATGAAGCTGGAAATTGATGGTGTAATGATGACTGTTACTTATTTTATTTTATATTTGTTAACCGGGTTTGTCCAACTGGGCTACAATTGCCCGTTTTCAGCGGAGGCCTGAGGAGAAAAGCTCCAACAGAAAAATAGAAATTTTACATATTGAATACATATAGAATACATTCATCAGTACCACACATTACTGCATTACAGTGTCATACATTACACTGTGGCAAGTGAAATACATATAGAAATGCATTCATCAGAGGGATACAGTCATAATTACATATTATATACATAATAGTGCAATAGTTACATAGCTGAAATATTTTGCTAGTTATGTTTGTACAGTGATGTAGTAAGTTTGTTTATTGAAGGGAAGGAAGAGAGAAGGGAAATAGAAGGTTATAGGGGAGTGTTTACAGGGGATAATTACATTGGCAGTGTAATGATGACTGCTGTTAGTGCATTTGCTCCACAACTTGCGTGTGCGATGTATGAGACAGAAAAACTTTGGAGTGAGTTGGATAAAGTGGTGATGACTGCATCCAGGGGTGAGAGACTGGTGATTGGAGCAGATTTCAATGGGGATGTTGATGAAGGGAACAGAGGGGATGCAGAAGTGATGGGTAGGTATGGTGTTAAGCAAAGGAATGCAGAAGGTGAGATGGTGGTGGAGTCTGGAAAAAAGATGGACAGGGCTGTGGTGAATACATATTTTAACAAGACAGAGGAGCATAGGGTGACATACAAGAGTGGAGGAAGATGCATACAGGTGGATTATATCCTATGCAGGAGGACCAGTTTAAAGGAGATTGCAGACTGTAAAGTGGTGACAGGGGAAAGTGTAGTTAGGCAGCATGGAATGCTGGTCTGTAGGATGATGTTGGTGATCAAGAAGAGGAGGAGGAGTGTGAGGGCAGCACCAAGGATCAAATGGTGGGAACTGAAAGAGGGTGATTGTGAATTTGAATTCAGGGAAGAGTTAAGACAGGCAGTGGGTGCCAGTGAAGAGTTACCGAATATCTGGGTAACTACAGCAGAGCTAGTAAGGGAGATGACTAGAAAGGTGCTTGGTGTGACATCTGGACAGAGGAAGGAGGACAAGGAGACCTGGTGGTGGAATGAGGGAGTACAGGGGAGTATACAGAGAAAGAGGTTGGTGAAGAAGAAGTGGGATTGTCAGAGAGATGACAAAAGTAGACAGGAGTATAAGGAGATGAGGTGCATGGCACAGAGAGAGCTGGCAAAGGCTAAGGAAGAGGCGTATGAAGGGTTGTATGAAAGGTTGGACACTAAGGATGGAGAAAAGGACCTGTACTGATTGGCCAGACAGAGAGACTGAGCTAGGAAGGATGTGCAGCAGATAAGGGTGATAAAGGATAATGAGGGAAACGTACTCACAAGCAAGGAGAGTGTGTTGAGCAGATGGAAAGAGTACTTTGAGAGGCTGTTGAATGAAGAGAATGAGCGAGAGAAGGTTGGATGATGTGGGTATGCTGAATCAGGAAGTGCAACAGATTAGCAAGGAAAAAGTAAGGATAGCTATGAAGAGGATTAAGAATGGAAAGGCTGTTGGTCCAGATGACATACCTATGGAAGCATGGAGGTGTTTAGGAGAAATGGCAGTGGTGTTTTTAACCAGATTATTAAATGAAATCTTGGACAGTGAGAGAATGTGTGAGGAGTGGAGAAAAACTGTTTGGGTACCGATTATAAGAATAAGGGTGATGTGCAGAGATGTAGTAACTACAGAGGGATAACACTGATTACTCACAGCATGAAGTTATGGGAAAGAGTAGTGGAAGCTAGGTTAAGAAGGGAGGTGAGTATTAGTGATCATCAGTATGGTTTCATGCCAGGAAAGAACACTACAGATGCGATGTTTGCTCTGAGAGTGTTGATGAGGAAGTACAGAAATTGTCAGAAGGAGTTGCGTTGTGTCTTTGTGGAACTAGAGAAAGCATATGACAGGGTGCCTAGAGAGGAGTTGTGGTATTTTATGAGGAAGTCAGGAGTGGTGGATTAACCTGTAAGAGTGCTACAGGATATGCACAGGAGTGGTGTGACAGTGGTGAGTTCTGCGGTGGAAGTGAGAGATGCATTTAAGGTGGAGGTGGGATTACATCAGGGATCAGCTCTGAGCCCTTTCTTATTTGGGGTGGTGATGGAGAGGTTGACAGACAAGATCAGACAGGAGTCCCCATTGACTGTGATGTTTGCAGATGACATTGTGATCTGTAGTGAGAGTGGGGAACAGGTTGAGGAGACACTGGAGAGGTGGACATATGCTATAGAAAGGGGAGGAATGAAGGTCAGCAGGACTAAGACAGAATATATGTGTGTGAATGGGAGAGAGGATAGAGGAATGGTGAGGATGCAAAGGTGGATGAGTTTAAATACTTGGGATCAACAGTTCAGAGTAATGATGAGCATTGGGGGAGAGGTGAAGAGAGTACAGGCAGGATGTGGAGGGTGGAGAAGAGTGTCAGGAGGGATTTGTGACAGATGAGTACCATTAAGAATGAGAGGGAAGGTCTACAAGAGGGTAATGAGACCAGCTATGTTATATGGGTTGGAGACAGTGGTATTGACAAAAATGCAGGAGTCAGAGCTGGATGTGGCAGAGTTAAAGATGTTAAGATTTGCAGTGGGTGTGACGAGGGTGGACAGGATTAGGAATATGTATGTTAGAGGGTCAGCCCAGGTTGGATGGTTTGGAGACAAAGCCAGAGAGTAACGGGATAATGTTGGTTTGGACATGTGCTGAGGAGGGATGCTGAGTATAGTGGGAAAAGTATGGTAAGGATGAAGCTGCCAGGTAAGAGACAAGAGGAAGGCCTACAATAAGGTGTATGGATGTGGTGACAGAGAACATGCAGGTGGTTGGAGTGACAGAGAAAGATGCAGAGGATAGGAAGAAATGGAGACAAATGATCCGCTGTGGCACCCCCTAATGGGAACAGCCAAAAGAAAGAGAAGGAGGCGTTGTAATGTCAGTCTTCACAGGTTGCCAATGATTTGCCAGACATAATACAACTCTCTGAGTAAATGACTACAAATATGAGGCACACATATGGTCAGTGTGCGTAACACTGGACAGTTGAATGATATGAGCTCAGTATATCACATGCAGTTCAACACACACATCTGCAACAGTAGTTTACTATGCAAATACTCTGTATACGTCTCTCACATTTCTGACACAAACATGTATATCATAGTTGCATTCACAATTAACATATGAATATCTATGACATCCCAGTAGCTGGCCTAGCAGTGTCACAGTCAGTATTGTTCAACACACACTCCAGTAGTAGTCATATGTAAGCCATCCTTTCCTGTGGTGACTCAGAGGCCTGAGCTGTGATCTATGTCACTGCTGACAGACCCAGATGCTATGGCCATAGGTTCTGATCAGCAATATATCAATACAGCAAGTCTTGTTGAGACATATTTGTTGAACTTCCTATTTCCCATTATTACGTGCACCCTACTGCATTCCATTACATGCTTACTTGTTTGATATACCATTTTTTTTCCAAGTGTGCTTGGTTTGATTCCAATATGTGTTGGTTGGTTGGTTTGTTTGTCTGTCTGTATCTCTCTGAGATGTACGGTTTACATCTGTTTTTCATAGGCAGCAGCTTGCCTTTTATAGGTAATCATCATGAGGAGCTGATGGCCTGTGTACAAATTGGTGTTCCCCACTTGTTAATTGCATGCAGAACAGCTGTGTTCTTATTTCTATAACCAATGGCATGGCAAAAACACTCCTATAATTGAATACTTCATGTGGACTTTGCCCCTTTTCCTTGCCTGTGAGGAGGACTTCATGGAGGTGTGTGAACAACAGCATCACAGAGGGTAGTTGGAAATACCTCTTACAATGAAGACTGTGGAGACAGCCCAACAGACTGGGGGAGAATGTTCCAGACATAGGGACAGAATGTAAGTATTGCTGTTATACAGTTGAATTAATGCTAGCTTAACAGGGTTTGTGTGGACATGGCTTTTCTGTGTGATTTTAAGTCTGACAGTGTTATGTGGCTGACATAACTCTCAACTGTAGGGCTATCCACAGAATGGCCAGATTTTGTGTTAGGGGGCTGGACAGGAGGGGTGGCCTGCACCTCGAGGTGCACCAGGCAGCCCTCAATCTGGTGCAGCTGCTCTCCAAACTTGGATCAAAGGGTGCTGTGCACCAAACCATGGACCTGACTGTGGGTGACAGCCTCCTGTCAGCACCCACTCCCAGAGGGGGATGAGCCACGTCTCCTGTGGCAGTTCCACCTGAATGTGATGCAGGACCAGCATACGACAGAGATCCAGGTTGGGTCTCAGACATGCTGGGGCCTAGTGCCATGGCCAGATGAGGTGAGACAGTCAGATACGCTGGGATACGCCTTCCCAAACATGCTATGGTGTTGAGGTTTTACAAAATATGTTGGTTAGTCATGAACAACACATTTCAAGATTAGTTATAACAGCATGCGTGGATGTTCCAATTAACCCCATAAAACAGATTTGAAACAGTTGCATAGCAAACAGAAAACATGCATAAATGGAACAACAGTATGCATTGTAACAGCATGCCAGTAATATTGATGGCAACAGGCCATAAACAGTGGTATTTGAACAAGATATGTTAACATGCAAGCAATCAAACATATTAACAATAATATAACACAAGTCCCAACATTAGGGTTGCAGCACAACATACCTGTAGTATATGAGTAATAAGTATTGATGCAGATGAGGGGGAGAGACAGAAAATCCATTAACAACTGTTTATGCTTCTATTTTCCACAACAGTACTGCTCAATACTCTATGGGTCTGCCCTCACTTTACATCTACCAATAGTCATAACTTCTATAGTACAAACATACCTGTTAAACTGTCAGCCTTGAATGGTATGAGGCAAACTGTGACAACTCTGGGTACATGACTAGAGGAGACTCGTATATGTCAGGGTTACATATCCTGCACAGGAGGGGTACCTGGAACAGCTGTTATGTGAGTGTGCTACTGGCATATGTCAACTGGTTTCTTATCTGTGTCCAGGATTATTTGCAGCAGTGGCCACTAGCCGTGAAAGCGTGACACTTGAGAGACATGTATCAGAAACATACCTCTCAACCTCTTAGAGCATGACATCTGGACAAAGCCATACATAAGAGTGGGACAAAGGCCCATAAATATTGACAAATTTTAGATATTGCTCTTACAAACTTAGAAAGTTGATAAAATAACAGATTTTGCATTTGCATGGCTTTTCTGATGGATATGACATCTGACACTAATTTCTAACTTCAGTTTATAATGGTTTGCCACTGATTTGCCATGACACCACTACTTTATGTAAAATGGACCAAAAATCTGAGACAAATATCTGGACATTCAGTGAATATCTGTACAGTTGAGAGGTATGATTCAGAAAGAGTGCATATTGTATGTACCTACCCTGCTGTCATTTGCAGGCATGTGGTGGGACAATTGAACAGTTGTACACAGTTTATTAGTATACCCTTCATACAGCTACTGGCAACATTTACTTACCTGTAAAACCTGTGGGGAAAATATCTGTTAACACTATTTGACTGTGTTTACATTTATTCCTGATTCCTTGTGTGTGGATATGCACACATCTTTGTACCTCTGCCTGGATTCAAACCACATCTGGGTGTGCAAAATTAACAGCTAAGCTATTTCTCATCACACTGAGCTACTAGGGAACTGTTGTTTTGTGTTTCAATGGTTTCTGCCTAATAGTCTCTTGGATAGACAGTCTGAACTTATACTTCTGTGATGCATGCATGACAGATAGTTATTGTATGTGCATTACACTTTTGGATTACTGCAACCAGGAAAGCAAAGGTTAACACAAGGCAATGCTGCATGGTACACTCATTGATACTTTCCATATTACAATTCAGGGTTCAGAGCTTAGTGCAGTATATATTTCACATTTAATTTATATCTCGTTTTACAGCTACACCATCTACAGTTTCTCCTAACAGTTTGTTCACAGATGCACCTCAGTTAATGTATGCTTTCGTAGCCATATTTGCTGTGAAGAACCCATATACCTTCTATATATGTCTACAACAACATACCAGAATAAACACAACAGATTTTTAAGGGTCTTTATTGTACTTCAATATTCGTCAGTCATACTTTTTTTATTTATTCAGTTCACACATTAACAGTATACCTACTAGCAGTAAGCAATGTACTCCTTCTTAGCTATTTTAACAAAATACTGCAAAATAGATTTGTACTCACCAGTCTGTTGGTGCAGCCTCAGCAGTCTGTCACCATGGGCTTCCACATTTGCAGCCTTCTCTGCTGCAGCTGCAGGGGAGAAAAACACACATTATGCATATCTGTATATCACATTCTCAGGCTAGTAATTGCTACAAACTACTTGAATAGTGATACTTACACACTACTGGAGCATTCTGGGCCCATCCATCTTGGATCCACTGGTCCAAGAGTGCCCCTTCATATGCTTTAGGTCATCACAAAGGTGCTGTACCTGCTCACCAGTTTGGGGGATGCTAGTAGCACTGGTGAGATCATGTGCGAGATGGTCCCAGGCCTTCACTTTGTATTGGGAGCCCTGATACTGGCCTTGTAGCAGTCTGTCCTCATGGTTTTTAACTAGGAGTCCAACCATGACCCTGGACTCCCAACTGCTCCAGCGTTGTGCCCAAAAGCACACTCCCTCTCCTATGCCAGCCATTGTATCTGCACAGATGGACTATAACAGATTATGGCTGTATTCCCATCTGTGCCATTTAAATAGTGTGATATTCCCACCCTTTGCTGTCATTGGACCATTTTGAAAAGGTTAAGCTCCACTAGGCAGTGCGCAAATTCGCTAAGCCGGTTTTAACATTTCTTAAAGGGGAAGTTGTTCAGCAGTGTTTAACAGGGCACAAATCCAGTTAGCTGAGCTACCTGCAGCTTAGCATTCACATCTTAGAAATGGTTGTACCTGCTAAGCATAACTGAGCATTGCTAACCGTTGCTCACTTTTAATTTTTTAAATATATCAGAGAACTGACTTCATTTATTAAGTGTATATGATCTACTTTACATGAAATCCCTCTATGTGCTTTCCTTACATTGGCAAGTTGTGTGACTGTACTGTATGGGGCACTTGTGTGTACATGGATGATTTCACATGTTATATGCACTCACACTTACATTGTACACGAGCTACACTACCATGATTGTCAAAAAACAGTTGCTACATAATTTAAGTTTAAAAAAATAATTTTAACTCTACTTTCCCATATAAAAATAACTTGCCTGTCTTGGTACTCACACCATGAGCATGTGCATGTAAAGCCAGGACTCTAACCACTACACTATCTTGGCTTGGAAATTTCACCTGTATATTTGTATTTACCTCCTATGGGATGTTTAAGCTATGGTAAGAGGAAGGCCATAACATGCACACCCGCTTAGCTAAGCTTAAACATTCCTTAGCCTAGAAAAAAAATGAAATTATAATATTATTATTATATTATTATGTTATATAGTGAGTATTGCGGTGTTCTGACAAGTCATTGAGGACTGTAGTTGGGAAATAATGGCATACATTTGGCTTTAAGGCTTCTATCCTTCAGAGATTCCTGCTAATACATATCCTGTTTTCTATCAACTTTCTAAGTATGTAAGGGCAATTTTTCAGAAGTGTCCCTATTTTTATTGTCCCCTCCCCCCATTATCTGTGCCTTTGTCCACATGGACTGCTGTCAAGGAAAATTGGCAAGCATTTGCTTTCAGACTTCTATCCTTCAGTAATTCATGCTAATGCATGACCTTTTTTCTATCAACTTTCTAGGTTTGTGAAGGCAATATGTATGATGTGTCCCTTTTCAGGGATTTATCCCCCATTATTTGTGTATTTGTACACATTTCATATTTTAGTAGATTGAGGAAGTGTCGTATGGCACTTTTACAATGCAGGGGTTGTGTCACAGAACCTGTTACTCACCCCTGCATTGCTTTTCTGCTGCCGTATGTATTTCAGTGTCTGCGAACACTGAAAGGATCATTTATTTCAATTCAGTGTCTGCGGACACTAAAATACTGGCATAATATTAGAGTAATTCTCTAATATTATGCCAGATCCTATTAGAAAGTGCTGTATGTCACTTTGTGAGTGCAGGGGGCATCTTCAATGTCCGTGCACCACTTGAACATGCCCCCTGCACTCGTTCATGGTTCATGTCCATGTAGGTTACACAGCAGCGCACCTTCATGAATATGCAAGGTGCACTGCTGTGCTATATGGACATGGACCACTTCATGCAGGAATAGCACTATTCCTGCATGGAGTTTATTGAATCCCAGGGATTAATTTTTGCTGGTTCTTCACCATTAAAAGATATGATTGTACATTCTAACCTTTGAACAATGGTCTGCCATTGTACACAGAAAGCAATTTCACATGACTCACACAATAAACATTTATTGTCATACCACACATGGTTTTGCCTGAGATACCAATCACATATTGTAATCCATTTGCATAATGCCTTACTATCAACTTGCCCTAATAAGGTCTTACATTTGCTAATATGCTGTGTATAACAACATTGGATTCTGTTATTATGACCTCTAATGGCATCCATACTGAATGTAACACAGAACAAATTCTTACCAGTCAACAGAGAAGCAGATGGCCAGGCTGCTTACTGCAGATGGTTGAAAAATTCTCTGTAGTCTCTCGTGAAGTTGGTCAAACAAGTCTGACAGTTTCAGCTTTCAAACTTTGTTCTTCACCTGACTTTTAGAATTTATGTCACTACGAATTTCCTGCACTGCAGTCTCACTCTGGATTCAGACATCTGAGGAACTGTACTGCTGCAAACTGTAGAACACTGAAGTGCTCAACATAAATGTTAGTTACTGCACCTTTACTAGAGTGAATTTATACAAGGCATCACTCCTCCTGTGTTTTAATGGAGCTAGGGTCACCATTGATAAAATTAATTTACGTAGGTGCTGTTGTGCTGTACTGGAACCAAAGTCTTCCTAAGACACAAAGTCTTGTTGGCTGTTTACTGCTGAATCAGAGCCTGTTTATAACACAAAGTTTTGCATGACTGTATCTGCAGTCTGTTTAAAACACAGAGCCTTGCAAACTGCACTGATGAGAAAATATACTTTGCAGCACAATACTATTTTACTGTAAGCACAGTTACTAATAAATAACTTATTCTTATAACAAACGACAATTACTATTCTGACAGCTTGTAGCATAGATGTACAAAGTTTTACTTCATGATCAGCATGGAAGATCATTCTCTTACACAATACCTCAGAACAAGTGTGTTCCTACAAAATACCTCTAACATTAGATTGATTTTCGCAGTCTATTTATACTGTTCTTGGATCCTGTTTTTTTTTTCTTTTTGGACTTTGTATGGAAACATCTGTTTGCTGATACTTGTATTTTTACACTTATTTTTCAAGGAAATATCTTGTGGGAAAGCAGTACAAATATTTTTTTCTGCTGATTAGGTCCATTTATCTGTGAGAAGGTATGTCAAGCTTTTTGTAATATTGCGACAAACATGTCTTTCAGGAAATATCTAGTAAAAAGCACATACTGCTGATTTATAAAAAAAAAATGTCCATTCATCTGTCAACTTCTTTGCTGATAATATGTTTTTTAGGAAACCGCTTGTAAGAGAGTATGTAGTGCTGAGTTTATAAATAAACATGTCCATTAATAGATGTTCCTTGTTTTTCACTTATTTTAGTCAGAGCTATGTCACATAGTGTGGATGCCAGTTTTACATTGCTAAGCTCTATACCTACATTTAAGCAAACTTTTATGCTATGCATATTTACAGCAGAATTTAACACATACTAACAGATTATTTCCCACTCAAGGTAGATTGATTGCTTATACAGCAGTGTAGCACAAGGGCAGTGCTGCACTCTTAAGTTTGTTTGTTTATTTTATTTATTCATTCATTTACTTAACATTTGTTAACTGAGAAAGTCCAACTTGGAATAAAGCCAATTATTGTCCTTTGAAGACGTTAAAGTGAGGTTTCCAACTGCTTGAGTTGGTGGTAGTTCAGGTGGATATGAAAGACCCAAAGCACCTATAAAAAATAGAAGTTCCACGATGCCCTGGCAACATTTCCACTAATAGTATAAATACAACCCCAGGTCTCCCTTGAAAAGAGAGACCTGAGGTTGTATTTATACAGCTGCAGGTCTCCATTGAAAAGAGGCTATTAGCCTAGTGGGACAAAGGATAAATACATTTAAGATATTTTCATTTTAATGAGCTAATGCATAGCATGCTATGTTAGTGACAATGTATATTCAGTGTTCATGTCATTTGCTGCACCAGTTTGTTGAAAGCAAACTAACAAAATCAAGGCTGAAAATGGACCCTTACATACCAGTCTGCCTATCTGTAATACATATTTATTTATTTACTGATTAATTGATTGATTAGCATTTGTTTACCTGGAAAGTCCAACTGGGCTAGTAATGTACCTATTTTCAGTGGAGGCCTGTGGAGAAAAGTTCCAGTGATACACAAAAATATAGTGATCATTATTCCAGATTATTAAAGATGTTATACAATGAGAGTGTTGCAAAGTTCACTAGAATAAGATAATATGATGAAGAGACATGTATGAAAAATTCATTGTAAAGGAGAGCAGATTGAGGTACATACTTATTGCTGTATTCAAAAACAATTCAAAAATAAGTATGTAGCCAGGAGACATGGACTTAATTTGAGACTTAGAGCTGTACAGTTCACAGAATGGACAGTATTGGATCTCTTATTTTCAGTAAATAATTAGTTATTTATTTTCATTAAATAAACATATAGATAGATAGATAGATAGATAGATAGATAGATAGATAGATAGGCAAATAAACAAACAAATAATTAAGCACAAAAACAAATTCCTGAGACTTCCATATATGGTTGCAACACTGACACTGGACGTGTGTGGTACTCATGTACTGAACATAAAGAGTGCCATATTTGAACAAAAGGCTGCTCATAAGTGTACTTAATAATGAAATACCTTGTACCAAAGGATGATGATCAACTTTTAAGTCATGTTATCAGGCTTGATGTCATATGTTCCAAACACTGGCATGTAAAATGTTTGTCTGTTGGAGCTGAGCTGATGCAGATGACCGTGGCAGTTGTGGACAAATCTGAGAAACTCAAATGGACACTAAAGGTGGCTTAGAAATGCTTGCTGGATGCTTCTGTGAAGAAAGAGTTCAATGTCCACCTCCATAAGTATTTCTCCCATGTATGTAGTAAAGCTGAGAACATGGAGTCTGAATGGACCTTATGCAGGATCTTATTATTTGAAAAGGTAGGAAGGAGCCATATCCAAAAGGTGGTTGGTGCTTGCCATGACAGTAAGTCTAAGATCCACAGGTGAATACTAGTAGTGAAACAGTTACTGACTTAATGAAAAAGGCTTTCTGTATTGTGCTAACAGAAGTGAATCTCTGGATTTCTTCAATATGTTCCAACAGGCCAGGAAGGTAGCAGCTACAACAATAATGATGTTAATGCCTAGGTGTGGGAGGAGGCCATCGTGAATGATTTTCAGATGATCTTAGAGAAGTTTTAGAAAAGCATGTGGTGACTCAGGGCATTGCCCAGGATATTCCAAGCAAGAGAGGAGAAATTCCAACTTCAACTGTGGCCATTGCTGGAGTGGAAGCTGTCACTTGTGTTGTGTATATTGAATAAGACGGTGAGGCTGGGTTTTTAAGTAGTTTATTGCACACAAACACATCAGGATGGAAAATGGTAACATTAAACTTAAATGAACTAACTGATTGACTGACTACTACACACATGCATGCTGACACCTTGGCTGCTCGCTACAAAATGGTACTCTTGCTTGCACGTGCTCAGTACTTAAATGCACGTGCCTGCTAACTGGAATGCTTCTTAAAGGTATATCGCACACTCTGATCTACAGGCATACTTCTCATCTGTTCCCAGTTTATCAGAATATTCCATATTTTGCCTCATATATTTTCCCTTTCCCTCATAAAATTTTTGATTATGGTCATCAGAGTGTCATACTTAGCATTGTTCAAAAATGTATATTGATGCAAAACCTGTTATTCTGTTAACGTTTTAAGTGAACTAACATTATATTTAAAAATTCTCCCTGATTTTGGTTAATTGATCCACCGTTATTTTTCACTTACCCAGACTTCTTGAGCAAATAAGTTGAGAGGTATGTCATGGGACTAGGTCTATTTCCATAGATCATGTCACTGTGGTAATTAACTCCAGTGTGGCAAGGCTGCTAGATTGAATAATATCTGGTAAGAAATATTGAAGACACTGGAATTGTTAACTTGCCCTTTCATTATCAGAGGGAAGGCAGGGACAGTATATCTAGACTGGCATATTGAAGTGGCTGTCCTTCTTTGGTTGATAAGAATGTGTGTTTCACTTCTACAGGAATCACACTTCTAAGCCTCTTTGGAAACGCTTGTACCAGGGAGCTATAAAGGAGACTCTTTATGATAACAGAGTTTATGATTCAGAAACAATAATGTTGATATTTTCCTGGCCAATGTCTTGTAGGAAGTGTTACAGCATTATGGAGTCCACTGAATACCAAGCATGCCAAACAATATCTGTATTTTGCAGAGCAAGGGTTGTAGTTGCATTCTTTGCATTAGGTCAGAAGTATTCTGGGGGCTTAAACTTCACCAGTTGCATTATTTGCTTTCCGTCCTGTTCTTGATTTTTATGGATGGGTTATTAAGGTGTTGCAGAGGTTTCTAGAATATGCAGTTTATGAATGTGAGAGTTGCATCTTTGTCTTTTGCAGACAATGTTGACCTCTTTCTGTCATGTGACTGTGACCTCCAGTCACATAAGTGAACATAGAAGGTACTGGAAAACTGCATGGTAGATGGATGCAGCAGCAGAAGAATTTACTTGGTAACGCCATGTTGGTGATGTAGAGCTGAATCTTAGTTTGCTGGTCAGTTTACATCCCTATCCTCAGCTCTTTATTGAAAAGCCTACATTTCTGAGCCTGAGTGATGGTCCAGATTTGTGAGTGGCCACAAATATATACTCAGATGCATAATGTGCAGTGCAGCAGGAAAAAAACATGAAAACAGTTACTAAGTATCCATAATGACTAAAGAGTACCACAGATGAAAAAAGTCAGCATATACTAAAATGGTAGACACACACAGTTCCCAGTGCCCAACCTTATACTGTGCACATCCTGTAACTTAGAAGAGGTGAATCATTTGGAGGGCATCTTGCAGGACATTTACAAAGTAACACAACAGGATAAAACACCACAAACTTTAAGGTAATAACAAAACCAGTAATAGTAGAAAACCTCATGTAGACCAACCAAACAGCAGAGCAACCACAGAATTAGCATACAAAACTTTTTATTAACCTCTTTTGTCTAAGGACTTCTTCAGAATAAATACCACAAACAGCACAGCTTATTTATACAAACATGATTCCAATCAAATAATTAACTATTAATTAATAAAACTCACATAAACACCTAATACAATTAGCAAGCTAATAACTCAAATCTACTATAAATTATATTATTTCTTACTCATATAAAGCCTTCTGTTTTTTAAAAGACATTTAATATTTATCATGTCATTTAGCCTGGGTAACCCATAGCACATAATTTTAACTGCCATAAGGCTTCTTTCTGCTCCAAATAATTCTTAAAATCCCCTCAGATGTCCTGTTTCTATTGGGAAGAGCTGCCGGATAGTTTCTTGGTGCAGTTAATCATTTCATCATTTCCCTGGATTGCTCCATAAGCCTAATCACTCCAGGTATACAGTGTATTGCAGTTTCTACCCTTCACTCCTTGTACACACACTTCTGAGAGATACTCTTCTTTATCTCTGACCCTAAAGTTGCACTGCATGCATGGTCAAGATTCACATTTGGGGGCTTCAGCATTCACTTTTATTTCTTCACTTTGCTGTCAATCTTCTTTGCAGACTTCAGAGTTCATTCTTTTTTTTTTTTTTGCATTCTTCAGTTGACCGTTTTGATCCCCAGTATAGAACATTCATACTCCCATCCTCACTTATATGGTCACAAGGTTGCTGGTCTTAGCCTCTTTGATAGCTTGGAAAGCTCATCAGTCTGGGATGATTTTGAAGTTGAGCTGCTCCTGTAGGTTGAGAGGAGCCAATTGATATAGTATGAACAACTAGTGAAGATGCGCCCTGGATGCCTCCTGCTAGAGTTATACTGGGCACATCCCACTCAGAGGATGTCCTGTGGCAGAATCTAGATATTCTAGAAAACAAAATTGTATGTCTCAGCCTACCTAGAAACAGGTGAGTATTCTATAGGAGGAGCTAAACACAGTTGCTAGAGAGAGGGATGTCTGGTCTGCCTTGTTGAGCTTTCCAACGCAGTAACACTCTTTAGGACAAGTAGTTTATATAAAATGGATGGCTAAGTGTTACATGATGAATAGCATCAAATAACTGGATCCATATACAGTAAGCAAAAACAAATTGAACAGGAGTAATTATTTCAGCACAACCAAATAAAACAATCTTTGAAAACAAAAAGACCTGTTAATGCAATAGTATATATTCTAGAACCATACATATTTGAATTGTGGTAATTTACAAGACATCCTTTAATAATGAAATTCTTTTTTATCCCGTATGTGACAGATTTGTGGCATAGAGTAATGCATCTTTAGCTAATATATTTGCTGTAGATCCTAGTGAGAAGTTGAAGTGAAACATGTTAGGGAGGACCAATGCTTGTTATTGACAAGACCCCTTTAATTACTGGTTTTGAAAACTTTACATTGTACTGTATTGTAGTTGTACTGTTTAAAATGTTTCACTTTGAATTTGTATTCATTAAAATTTCATATACAGTTTGTATTCCCAGGTCATTATTGAAAAGGTTCTTCAAAGCAACATACTGACTTAAATGAATATATTAAATTCCAATTTGAATCCAAAAACAATTTATTTCTGCTTTGCCATCCACCCTACTCTTCCCTCCTGCTCATATCTAAAAATTGCCAGTCTACCCCAGGAAATTCTCAGATCATTTTTTTCAGATCTCCCTTGCAAACATTTTTTTCATATCTCCCTTGCAAACACAAGGATTACTTACTTATGGGACACATTTTGTTTGTACAATGTGGTCTTATACAAGTTACCTCGCAAGTGACAAAGCTGTGAATGAGATACAAGTACAAAACTTGAAGCTCTCAACCAGCTTTCTGAAATCTGCATTTTCTATTTATCCAGCTTGTTTCCATTATGTTTGTTTGTTTATTTGAATGATTTTGCATGAAACTATTGAAATGTACCACCTAGATGTGAGTTGGTGTTGTCTTTCGGCTTTTCCCGGTTAGGGGTCGCCACAGTGGAACTCCAGTCCACTAATGATTGGCAGTAGATTTTCTGAACGCCGAGGTGCCAGCTCGATGTTCAACCTTCAACGAAGGCACGCCCATTTGCGCATGTCTTTCGAATGCTCACCCAACTGCAGGGAGGACATGCAGACTCCACACAGAAGGCACTCCCCGCACTCCAGCCGAGAATTGAATGGGAAAACCTCTTGCTGTGAGGCAACAACGCTACCGCTGCACCACCGCGGAAGTTACATAAAGTGGTTAAAAGCACTAGTATTCTTTAAGCAGATGCACAATGTCCTACCAATTAAAATATAGGCACACTGAAAGTACAGAAACAAAACACACAGACTCTAATTTCTGCTTTGTTAAGAAGGTTAGTGCCACCCATAACCCTGCACTTCACCGTAATGGCTATTTTTGGCAATACAAACTGCTCTCTAACTTCCCTGTTCCACTTTGTCAAGAACAGAATACCTCAGGGATCTGTTCCTAGTTCACTGTTGTTTTCTCCAGTTAAAAATGGGCTGCCAGAACACACTGGTGTTGTCTCATTCATCTAATATGCAGGTGAGCTGTTGCTTTGCTACTACGAAAATCAGCAACTGCTCTTTCATCAGTTCAGATATTTAAGTCTCTACACAAGCAGAGTGTTCGCTATAGATCAATCCTGTCTTATAAACACAACTTACCTCTGCCCCCACCCCAGCACAAACACTGAAATTAATACATCAGATCTCATTCAAAAAGATCTGAAGAACACTGATATAATGTATAAAAATTATCAAAATATTAAAAAAATAATATTTTTTGCAGAAGGGAAAAAAGTATCTGCTCTATAGATTGTAGGGGACTGTCTCCATATCCCAAAACATATGTGTGTGTTTGTATATACACCAGTTCCAAGACTGCCCAGCTGTGGAGAAAGGAAAAATGTCTGAACCATTTGGAACTGATTGCTCCTTCTCTGTGGTTAGTTACACAAGCTCAGAAAAACTGCCAAAGTAGGCAGTAAATAATATTAAAAATACTCAAATATCAAAAACCAGCCATCCTGTTGAAAAAAAGTGTAATAAAATGCTTTCTTTGAAAGGATGATAACTAGTAAAAAAAAATGACCTTACACTTTAAATGGAGGGATGCCTTAGCAGACAGTGTTCATACTGCAAATCTATGAAAAAAAATAAGAGAATACCCCTTGGTATGCAGTTAATAGGCCTTTATCCACTGTGTCAGATGCATACCATTACTGGTGTAGGTGGTTCACTAGAGAATGTTTCTTTATTATATTGAAGCAGTTACAAAACAAGTGCATAGAAAACTATTTGTCTTATAGAGAATGAAACAATTCCGTATCCCCTAAAGCAACAAAAAAATGTTATTTGAATAATAAAGAATGCCAGAAAAGGTGTGCATTATAGAGAAATAGTGGACCTCCCAGAGCTGTTATGAGGCCCCATGCCACTGGTAGTGGGCCTTCCCAGGCTTAGAAGGTCTATTATTTCCCTGAAACACACACTCTGAAAGGCATTATTTTGCTTAGAAAATGTTGACATCTGTTAAATTGTTTTGTGTGTGTTTTATGATTAGTATATATTTCTGAAGTTTTTGATGTAAAATAGTTCCTCTACCTAATCTTCCAAGGTTTGTATAAGATATGTAATTATTGCTGGAGGAAATATTTTGCAGCCAAAGTATATACTGTGTAATTATTTAATAAAGTCAGCACACACACACTTACATATATACATTCTCAAACATACAGAGCACAGGCAGAGGGACACTGTGTCTCACACATATACAGAACTCAGATGCGTGCAAGCTCACACACACACACACACACACACACACACACACACACACACACACACACACACACACACACACACACACACACACACACACACACACACACACACACACACACACACAATGTATGTGCTGTACCTGCAGCAATAACAACAGTCTATAGAACCAGCTGTCCATTTGTTTTAAATGGTGGTGGGGGGTTGTTTACAAGGAAAACACAAACTGGAGAGTGACATAAAATACAATTTCTCATCCTTTATTAGGTTCCAAAGTTGATTTCTACAAATTCAGTGCTCCACAGCATACAGTTTTTACTCACAGCTGTTAATAAACAAAATAGTACTTAAAAACAATTTCTTCAAGTCTCTCTTTACCAGGCAAAGGTAATTCCACCAGATTCTTAGAACAACAGCTCCTGTTTCTTTTTCAGATTTTCATGGACACTTTCCAGATTTCATTCTTCCTTCATATATCACTGTATGGTGACTCCTCTACAGAACCCTTTCTATAGCCAGAGTACAGGAAGTTGATTTCTTCAATAGACAATGGTCATTATATACCCTTAAATGCTCCTGCTCCTATATAGTGGTTTTAGAGACTTGCCACTTGTTTACTTTCCTGCTGGCTGTGTATTTCCCTCTCATTCTACACCCTAGGGAAAAGGCAACCCTAACAAACCCAACCACATAATGAGCATAATATTTTCCATGCTCAGTGGTCCCTATGATGCATGACCCCCCCCCCCCGACATATAACCACTGGTTCTTGCATTCTTCTACTGGGCATAAGACAATATTTGGTTGTAGTCATTTTACAGGTAGAACATTGTAAATTGGAATGGTCATTAAGTAACATAATTTCCCTACCTAACAAATAGTATTTTAGGGTGGTGATGGCCTATTTTATGGCAAGGCATTCCCTCTCTATAACTGAATAACATCTTTCAGCATTGCTGAGTTTTCTATTTAACAAATGAGATGCTCATTTCCATCTATAACCTGAGACAAGACCATGCCGGTGCCAACCACAGAGGTATCACTGTACACTAAGAGCATCTTTTAATTGCCTGAAAACTTGTTCTTCTTCAACTGTCAGTTACCATCAAAGGAGCCTTACCCTCTATCAGATCAGCTGGGAGGCAAGCAGTGGTAGCAAAATTAGCAAACAATATATAATAATAGCTAGCCAGCCTGAAAAAACCTTAACCTGTTTCTTACCCATTCGTAATGTCCAACTTTGTACATCTGAAGTTTTCTCAGACAGTGGTTTCACTATCCTTCAGTCTGTCATGCCGTCTGAGTAACAGGCTTCTTCTATGCCTCACTTTCATTTAGCTGAGTTAGAACTCATACTGATTTGATGCAAATAATCTAAAATGGCTTGGACTTTAGGGAAATGACTTTCCCAGTCTTCAGAAGATGGTACTACATCATCCAGATAGGCTGCTGCATATTTGGCCCAGAATCTGAGAATTCTGTCAGTCAGACTCTGGAATGTTGCAGATGCACCATGGAACCAAAAAGCAGGACTCTGTGGTGGAAGATTCCATCTGGTGTGAAAAATGCCATTTTTCCTTGGCTTTAGGTGCTAGCAGAATTTTCCAGACGTCGTTGGTTAGGACCAAAATGGACAGAAATCGAGCCTTGCCCAATCTTTCAATCAGTTCATCCACTCAGAGTGGGGAATATGAATCAAATTTAGATATGCTGTTTAACTTTATGAAGTAATGATCAATTCATATTCTGAAACAGTACAATGGGGCAGTTTGAGCATTTGCTGTACCTCTTTCTTAACTACATGGTATTGGGACACAGTTTCTATGTGATGTTGGAATGAACTAGTACTGCCAGGCAACTCTGAAATTGTGTCTTTATTCTTGAGTATAAACTCCTTTACTTCTTGTTTCTGAGAAATTGATAATGTATCACCTGTTTTCACTGCAGGATATATGTGTGTGAGGGTGGTGGTCCTTAGCTTTATGCGAACATACTTGTTATGAAAACATTCAAACTGGAACCTTAGTTTGAGAGACAGCCTTACAGAACTATCTTCAAGTTATAGAGCCGAGTATATTTTCTGTGTTATTCTGTATTATAGAGCTAAATTGTCTGCTTGATATCTGTGTCTTACTGCTCTGCAAATCTATAGAAAACAGTATATATATTTTTTTATAATTTGCACATTCCTTACATCTGTGTTGAAACTGCTCCCCCACCCCCCTCATTTCCTGCCTTGTCTTTCAGCTGATATAATTTAGCTAGTGCTGTGTCTCCTTTTAATTAACAACCTGTATTCAAACTGGAACCTTAGTTTGAGAGACAGCCTTACAGAACTATCTTCAAGTTATAGAGCTGAGTATATTTTCTGTGTTATTCTGTATTATAGAGCTAAATTGTCTGCTTGATATCTGTGTCTTACTGCTCTGCAAATCTATAGAAAACAGTATATATATTTTTTATAATTTGCACATTCCTTACATCTGTGTTGAAACTGCTCCCCCCCCCCTCATTTCCTGCCTTGTCTTTCAGCTGGTATAATTTAGCTAGTGCTGTGTCTCCTTTTAATTAACAACCTGTATTCAAACTGGAACCTTAGTTTGAGAGACAGCCTTACAGAACTATCTTCAAGTTATAGAGCTGAGTATATTTTCTGTGTTATTCTGTATTATAGAGCTAAATTGTCTGCTTGATATCTGTGTCTTACTGCTCTGCAAATCTATAGAAAACAGTATATATATTATTTTATAATTTGCACATTCCTTACATCTGTGTTGAAACTGCTCCCCCCCCCTATTCTTGGTTGTAGTTTAAATTTGGTGGCTTTTGCAGTGCCCGCCCCACTGTAGATTTGATCTAAGACACTCCCCCAGGACATCTCTTTACCGCATTCTACCTAATAAACCCTTTCTGCACTTGCTTTTAGTCCTTTTTAATTTAATTACATTTTTTCAAACTGTGTGTGGACTAATATTGCTACATATTCAAGTGTGCCAGCTTGCACTACATGAGAATTATATTTACTACTGCTTTTGCTACTTTTCTAAAAAAAAAAAAAAAAAAAATCTTCTGCTTTTACTGTACTTGTGTTTCTTCCTACTTTATTTTGCTTTTGCGTCATCTTAAACGTTCTCAATTGTATTTATTACTGCTTGGTGTAACTCATTCTAAGCCTTTTAGTTTAAACACTTGGGCTTCTGACCAGTTGTTTTACATTGAGAAGGTTTGTGGTCTGCACTGTAGTGGCAGAACAGGTAGCTTACATCCCTCTAAGTTGGGAACTGCTGATTGAGGGCTCAGTGTCTGTTATTCTAAAAGTATATTAATTCTGGTTTAAGCACTTGGGCTTTCAGGCCAGTTATTTTACATTAAGAGGGTTTCGTGGTCTGCACTCTTGTGGGAGGAGAGGCTGGACTCTGCCCTTCTGAGCTGGGAATTTCTGGTTGAAGGCTTATAGTGCATGCATATCTGAATTTCTTCTTACTGAAATTGGTACACCTTGTTTGCTGTAGCATAGACTAGATCCAGGCCAGCTGAATCTAGCTTTGTTTGTATAACTTGAGCACTAATCCAGGCATTATTTAAAGTATTCAGTTGTATTTATTACTGCTTGGTAGTAACTTGGTTAAAGTGTAGCTATCATTCTAAGTCTTTTGGATTAAGCACTTGGGCTTCAGACCAGTTGTTCTACATTAGGAAGGTTTGTGGCATGCACTGTGGTGGCAGGACAGGTAGCTTTCATCCTTCTAAGTTGGGAACTGCTGATTGAGAGCTCAATGTCTGTTATTCTTAAAGTGTATTAGCTCTGGTTTAAGCACTTGGGCTTCAGGCCAGTTATTTTACATTAACAAGGTTCGTGGTCTGCACTCTTGTGGGAGGAGAGGCTGGACTCTGCCCTTCTGAGCTGGGAATTTCTGGTTAGAGGTTTATAGTGCCTGAATATTTGAACTGTATCTTACTGAAATTGGTACACCTTGTTTGCTGTAGCATAGACTAGATCCAGGCCTGCTGAATCTAGCTTTGTTTGTATGCTTGTTATTTCGCTGGAAAGCTAATTCCACCTAAAACGCGGCTTCTCAGCGCTTCTGTGGATCCCTAGTGATATCTGCATTGCTTACTGTACTTATTTCCTTGCTTCGCTTGAAAGAAAGTTACTGTTTGTCGTTTTTGCATTTAAGTTACCTGTAACACATTGCACTTGTTACCTGGCACTTGCTCACTAAAGCAATTATAAGTTGGCACTAAAAATTAAAAGCACTACACCCTCGCTCCCCATTGGCCCTTGTTTTCAATTATAAAGGAATTCCCAATATTATTCTAGCATGTCCAAAGGTCAGTTGTCAATCTCCTCTCCGGTCCAGCTGGTGAATATGGGAATCTTGAGGCAATGTTACAACTGCCTCATGTGCACAGACAACCCTCTCCTCCTCCCAACAAATTCCAACACATGTGAAAGATGCAACCATATAGCCAAACTGGAGGCTAAGCTCTCTCAACTCAGTACTGGCATAACCAGTCAGGAGGAGAAGGAAACCACACTCATTACAATTCCAGTCTCACATAGACCTACCACGACAGCAAACCAAACACATAATCACACAAAACATACTGGAGGCTCTAAATAAAGATCTGCCTAAGCAGCAGAGACCTCCAAAGCAGACACCCAAGCAACCGCTACCCCAAAACAAAACACGTGCAACACATATCTCACAAAGCCAGTGTGCCAAACAGTCACAGCCCTTAAGGCTAAACAACACACCTGATACACTTGTAATAGGTGACTCTATCGCCAGGCACACTGACGTCCCGCTCACCAGGCTGAACAAGGAGAAGGTCACGGTGAGCAGCCTGTCTGGCGCTAGGATCCGCCACATAACACAAGCACTCAGGTCACTCCAAGGCAAGTACAAATATGACTCAGTCATTGTCCATGCTGGTGTGAATGACCTGAGACGTACCTCCCTGGGCTACATGAAAAGAGACATAAAGGAGCTCTATGAGCATGTAGCCCAGGCTGGTATGACCCTGACATTGAGTAGCATCTTACCCTCACCAAGAATGATGCCACAATATGAAGACAAGATGATCAATTTCAACAATTGGCTTAAGTATTGGTGTCATTCAAAGGGGATCCAATGCCTGTCAGCTTGAGATGATATGCACGACAAGCCACGATGCTTTGCTAGGGACGGCTTGCACCTGTCACCCCTGGGCTTTCGGATATTGGCAAAGGCTCTTGCTACCCCCATAGTGCCTTTTTTAGGCAAGACTCAAAAGACAAACCCACCTCCATAGGTATCACAAGGGATAAGAAACTAAGAGTAATGCTACTCAACGCTAGAAGTCTAAACCTCAAGATGCACGCACTCGAAACTCTCCTTAGCATGGAGAACATCGATATCTGTGCAGTAACAGAAACCTGGTTCAGGACTCCCGAGAGCACCCCAGCACTACCAGGTTATACCTCACACCATGCTTTTCGGCCCCAAAACTTGGACCGAACCACAAAAGGAGGGCGAGTATCGATATTCATCAAAGATACCCACACCTCTAGGTTGGTGGCAAAGCACGAAGCATCAGAGACTATCCATGTGCAACTAACAGTGGGTAAAACTGCCTTCCAGTTTATAGCCTGCTACAGACCACCCTCCCAAACCCAGGAACCCCACTCGGCTTTCCTGAGAACACTGGAAAATATGAAGGTCTCTCCGAACACCATTATATTGGGCGACTTCAACTACCCAAACATAGATTGGGAGCATTACTCTAGCTCCAACACCCTTGCCCAAAGGTTCCTAGAATTCATAAACTCAAATGCTATGGAACAACTTGTTACCACTCCCACAAGAGGGAAAACATACGGGACCTGATCATCACCAACATGGGGACTCTATGCTCCAGACCAGAAGTGTATCCCTCACTGGTAAGATCAGACCATAAACTGATCTCGCTGGATATTCACATCCCGACCCCACCCCCTGCACAGAAAACCACAGTGAAAAACTTCTCTAAAGCAAATTTCACACTCCTCAAAACCGAGGTGAAATCCTTCAAAGCCCCGGGCCTGTGGAAAATACAGCCCAGTCCGCAGAATCCTTTATAAATGCATTCTATGAACACCTTCAGGAATGCATGGATCATGCAATCCCAAATAAAACCAAGACCCAATCCTCCAAAGGCAGACGACCTGTCTGGTGGACCCCAGCCATAAACAAACTATACAATAGAAGGAGGAAGCTACTACATGATAGAGCAAAATCCCAAAAAGGGAAGGCATCTCTGATCAGTATTAGCAAAAAACTAAGGGCACTCATAAAATCGTCAAAGGCCAGCTTCGAGAGAAAAATTGCACAGGACACTAAAGATAATCACAAGGCTTTCTTTAGTTATGTTAGGAACCTGGGTGGGAATTCCCAGATATGCTCAGAATTAGTCCAAAATGACAAAAAAAACACTGATCCCACAGACATTGCCAACATCCTAGCTGACAGGTTCAGTGCAAACTACTCCCCTCCCACCAAAGGGCAAATATCTATCCCAGCAGAGTGCTGCCCCCCCCGACATCTCAGATGCTCAGGTGGGAGCCGCCCTCTCCAAAGCAAAAAACACAGCATCAATGGGACCAGACGGTGTCCCAGGCTGCGTCCTACATGAACTCCAAGAAGAGCTAAACCCAAACATAAAACTACTGTTCAATCTCAGCCTTACTACAGGATATGTACCTAAAGAGTGGCGTACAGCAACAGTGGTCCCTCTCCACAAAGGTGGTGCCTCAACGGACCCTGGAAACTATTGCCCCATAAGCCTGACTAGCTTGGTCTGCAAAGCTATGGAAAGGATCATCATGGACCTCATAAATAAAGATATTGGGGACCTACAGACACTGGATCCTACCCAGTTTGGCTTTGTTAAGGGCAGATCCTGCCTCTTAAACCTGGTTGACTTCTTTGAAACAGTCACCAAGGCCATTGACGAAGGGAAGGTGGTCCACACAGCCTATCTGGACCTCGCAAAAGCCTTCGATACAATACCCCACTCAGGCATTATAGATAAGCTCACCAGCTTAAATATAAACCCCTATGTAACTAGATGGGTTGCAAACTGGCTCAAGGACAGAACCCACATGGTTAGAATTGCTGGAGCCATGTCAGACTCCAAACCAGTTACAAGTGGCGTCCCACAAGGCTCAGTCCTGGGACCTCTCTTGTTTGGTATATATTTCTCGGAGGTAAAGGCCAACACGGAAGGACTGTGGCTGACCAAGTTCGCAGATGACTGCAAACTGGGCGCCATAATCGACTCTCCAGCCAACACAAGCATCCTCCAAAAGGGCCTCATAGAAACAGACAACTGGTGCCAGAGGCATGGCCTCAAGCTAAATGCCAAAAAGTGTATAGTCATCCCCTTTGGCAAAAACAAAGTGCCCACAAATTACCACATAGGTGGTAATCCATTAAGTACAGAAGAAGTAATTAGGGACCTGGGGACCCAAGTTGATAGCAATCTCTCATTTGACAACCACGTGGCCAAAGTGGTTAGAAAAACATTTTATATAGCCCACCTAATCATGAAGGGATTCACATTTAGATTAGGGAGGTCATCGTGCCTCTTTACTCATCCCTCATCAGGCCCATAATCGAGTACAATGCCCCTTTTGGGATGTACCTTACCAAACACCTGCAGCAACTGGAAAGACCCCAAAAGTACCTCACCAAGATGATCAAAGGGCTCAAACAGATGCCATATGCTGCCCGGTTAAAGAAACTCCAGCTCTACTCAGTGGCATACCGCCTGCTCAGAGGTGACCTGTGCCTGACGTATAAGGCCATGTCCAACCCGGAATTAAGGGACATGCTGCACCTCAAAAATCCAAATCCCATCGAGCTACACGCCGAGAGACTTGAACCTCAGCACTGAAATAAATAGGACATGCTGGAGGGACAGATTCATAACCCAGAGGCTCCCTTCACTATGGAATAAAATCCCAGTCCAGGTTAGGCAGAGTCCCTCATTGACTCTCTTCAAGAGGAATCTTGATGAGTGGATGGGAGATCATAGGTTTACCCCGGGTATCACTTCTGTGTCACTGTTAGACAGAGGCACAGTATACTAACCTCGAAAAAGGGCATAGCAAAATTAACTTAAAATGGGTGGCGAAAGCCAAACATACTCTGGCTAGGCTTATAAATGCCCTAGGGCAGATAGCCTAGTATTAACCTATGAACCTATGAATTACTTTACTTTCCTAGACTTCAACTGGTTTACTTTTCCCTGATTGCTTTACTATATAATTCACTTAACTTTTCTAAAATTTTAAAAAATCCTTACGATTTTGCAAGGAAATCATTGTCAGCAGTGGATACTAGTTGGATACAAGCATATGTACTTTATCCACTGGTTTGAATTCCCTGGGACAAACATTTTATTATGTTCTCTCTGCTGTGTTTCCTGTGCATTCTCAATAAGTTCTTTTACTATAGGAATTGTAGTTCATAACTTGTCCTGAAGGCATATAAAATGCTCTATCACACTTTTAAATGTGGTGTTTTCCTCCGCCCATGTTTACTTAGCTAGAGCTAGCAAGTCTAGGGGATGTATACCAAATAGGATTTCAAATGGTGTAAATCCAGTTAAGGTCTGGGGTGCTTCCATTTCAGCAATGGAAAGGTGAGGAAGCAGTTTGTTACAATTTCTACCATCCAGTTCTGTAGCCTTTCATAAAATTAATGTTATTTATCCTTTGTTGACCAGATTAGTGCCACTAGACTATTAGCATATTTTCAGGGGAGATCTGCGGTGGTATACATACTACTAGGAAAAATTTGTCCACGGCATCAGGGAACTTCTACTTTTGATAGGTGCAGTGGGATCTTTTACATCTACATGAGCTACCACCAACACAAGCAGATTGGGCCTTGGTTTAACATCTCATCTGAAGGACAGCAAACTCAGGAATGCAGCATACCACTTATGCAGTACTGCGGTGTCAGTAATCAATCTGCTAGGTGTAAGAACAGAACCCGGAAGCTGCAGCACTAAAGGTAAGTGTGCTACCTGTTGCACCACTGACATGGTGACATAGACTTTAAGCACTCAACTATCCCATCTGCCTGTGAGTGGTATGCCAGTATCCTTAGCTGTTTCACTTTTTCATTTGTGACTCTGTACAAATGCCATTACTATCACCTTTGATCAGACACATGTTGTCCACTCCCTCCAAAAAAGTCAGGCAGTTTCCCCAAATTCCTAGCTAAATTTCTCCTATCTATATCAGTACCTCATCAGGTGATCCCTGAAAATAGATCATATTCTTAGCAGAACTAATTAGTTAACAAAAATAAATAAGTACATAAGTACACATATATGTATACATATCTATAAATAGCTTACTGCCATTCCCAGAATCTGATGATCCAGGAGGAGTTGGTCAAGGATATGGGATAAGCTGGTGTTAGCATAAATTCCTGTAACTGAGCATCAACAGGAATAAGATGGGGTGATTTAAGGCTGAACTTCAATAAGTGGTGATCACACTAGAATGGCCTGAGGTGACCACCCCCAGGTTGGAATGCCAGATCAAAAGAGTGGTCATGCTTGTGACTGAACGATATAATGACCTAAACAACAAACCCTTCATAATGACTGTAGACACTTACAAGAACCACAAAATCATCATTAACTCAGGTGTTAAAATCACCAAACACTAACGTAATTACTTTAATAAAAGATGTCAAATTTCTCTGATGTGGTTTACAAAAATGCATTATAGGTGTAATGACTTCACTTTTAGTCTCAATAAGTACAATATCATGAGACATGGTAAAAAGGACATACATTATCATCTCAAAATAACTGGTTAGATTATAAAAAATAATACTGTCATTAAAATTAAAGTTCTAGGAACAACAGCAGGTAACAATTGAAACTTTGGCCAGTGTGAATCTGCCAAAGTCAGAAAATCAAATTCCATAGCCCATCTTGAATAAATATCTAGTATAGTCATTCCAGAGACATCAATAAAGTCAAAAACACATAAACACATTTTCTGTAGCCTACCTAATTCTGAAAGGCATGTCTAATCACTCCAGGAATATCATTATATCACTTTTTTATTTCACTGATCCAACTCAAGTCAATATTCTTGAAGGTTTTAACCTTGGAAATCAAATCTATAGACCAATCTGGGCAGTGAGTCTGAGTAAATTTGACAAGTTCTGCAAAACTGCCTTCCTGCTACCATGTGCATAGTAACTGAGAAGGAACTTGCAGTTTGTTTCTGCCCCTATAACATGTTTTAAGGATGTTAGAAGTCCTAGAAGGAACATAGGACAGGTTCTGTCCCAATTTAAAAACAGATAGCTACCTCCACTGAGGCAGTCTCATTTAGAGTACTGAATAATTGAGTAACTGAGCTCCCTAACGGTTCCAAGGTTGCCAGGTAAGGTCCAAAAATAGGAAAAATAATAATGGACTATAAATGATGATGAAGTCCAAATTAAAGTAATGCATTCTGATGTTTTTGGTTTGCAATTGCCATAAGATAGCTGTATATACAATTGAGCAAGTAAATAAAGATGTATTTAATTCATAGGGATCATAGGTTCATAGGTTCATACTAGGCTATCTGCCCGAGGGCATTTATAAGCCTAGCCCATAGTTTTGTGGCTTACGCCACCCCTTTAGTTTGGAGAAACTATGCCCATTATTTTGCTGTGCCTCTGTCGAGCAGTGACACTGAGGTAACCCCTGGGATGTATCTGCGATCTCCCATCCATTGGTCAAGATTCCTCTTGAACAAGGCCAGCGAGGTGCTCTGCCTCACATAAACCGGGATTTTGTTCCACAGCATAGGGAGTCTTTGGGTGATGAATCTATCCCTCCAGCACGTCCTATTAATAACCGTGTCGAGGTTTAAGTCTCCAGCCCTTGTGGCTCTGAGGGATCTAGATTTTTTGAGATGAAGCATGTTCATCAAATCTGGGTTTGACATGGCCTTGTATGTCAGGCATAGGTCACCTCTGAGCAAGCGGTAAGCAACTGAATATAACTGGAGTTCTTTCAGTCGGGCAGCATAAGACAGATTTTTGAGACCCTTTATCTTTTTGGTGAGGAACTTTTGTGGCCTCTCCAGCTGCTGCAAGTGTCGGGTCAGATACATTCCGAATGGGGCATTGTACTCGATCATTGGTCTGATGAGTGATGAGTATAGGGAGACTATGACTTCCCTTGATCTAGATGTGAATCCCTTCATGATAAGGTGGGCAGTGTAGAAGGTCTTCCTAACTACTTTAGCAATATGAGTGTCGAATGAAAGGCTACTGTCAACCTGGGTTCCCAAGTCCCTAATAACTTCTTCTGTGTTCAGGGGATTGCCACCTATATGGTAGCTAGGGGTAACCTTATTTTTCCCGAAGGGTATGACTATGCATTTCTTGGCATTTAACTTTAGGCCATGGCTCTGGCACCAGTTATCCGTTTCTGTGAGACCCTTCTGAAGGATATCTGTGTTGGATGTGTTTTCAACTACGGCGCCCAGTTTGCAGTCATTTGCAAACTTTGTCAGCCATAACACTCCTGTGTTTGCTTGTACTTCAGAAACGTAGGTGCCAAACAAGAGTGGGCCCAGGACTGAGCCCTGTGGGACACCACTTGTGACAGGCTTTGAGTCTGACATGGCGCCAGCAACTCTGACCCTGTGGGTTCTGTCACTCAGCCAGTTTGCAACCCATCTTGTAATGTATGGGTTTACATTTAAGTTGATGAGTTTTTCAATGATACCCGAGTGAGGTATTGTATCAAAAGCCTTTGCCAGGTCTAGGTAGGCTGTATGGACTGCCTTTCCCTCGTCAATGGCCTTGGTGACTGTTTCGAAAAAGTCAACCAAGTTTAAAAGGCATGATCTGCCTTTGACAAAGCCAAACTGGGTTGGATTCAAAGTCTGCAAGTTCCCTATGTCTTTATTTATGAGATCCATTATGATCCTGTCCATGGCTTTGCAGATAAGGCTTGTCAAGCTAATGGGACGGTAATTTCCAGGGTCGGTGGAGGCACCGCCTTTGTGGAGTGGGACCACAGTCACTGTGCGCCACTCCCTGGAGTGCATCCGGAGGTGAGACTAAGATTAAACAGCTGTCCTAACTGTGGGTTTAATTCCTCGTTGAGTTCATGGAGCACACAGCCGGGGACACCATCAGATCCCATGGATGCTGTGTTCTTTGCCTTGGAGAGCAGTTCTCACCTGGGCGTTACAGATGTTTGGGGGTCTACAATCATTTGGTATAGATATCTCTCCTTTAGGGGGGGAGAAGTTTGCACTGAACCTGTCAGCCAGTATGTTGGCAATGTCTGTAGGATCAGTAATCTTCACATCATTTTGAACTAATTCTGAGCATATCTGGGAGTTTCCTCCTAGGTTTCTGACATAGCTAAAGAATGCCTTATGGTTGTCTTTAGAGTCCTTAGCTATTTTTTCTCAAAATTAGCTTTGGATGATTTTATGAGAGCTCTTAGCTTTTTACTTATAGTGATCAGCGGTGTCTTACCTTTTAAGGATTTTGCTCTATCTTGTAGTAGCTTTCTCCTTTTGTTGTAGAGTTTGTTTATGGCTGGGGTCCACCAGACTGGACGCTTGCCTTTGGTACAAAGAGTCTTTGTTTTGCTTGGGATTGCCTGATCCATGCAGCCTGCAGGTGCTGGTAGAAGGCATTTGTAAGTGATTCAGCGGTTTAAGTAATGTTAACCGCGGCTCAGGGGCCTTAAAGGAGACCACACTAGTCTTTAGAAGTGTGAAGTCGGCTGAGAAGTTCTTTACTGTGGTCTTTTTCATTTCGGTGGGGCGGATGAGGACCTCCAGCGAGATTAGTTTGTGATCAGATCTCACCAGTGAGGGGTATACTTCGGCGTTGAACATTGTGCTCCCATGATCGTGATGATGAGATCAAGTATGTTTTCTCCTCTTGTGGGGATGGTGACTAGTTGTTTCATGGCATTTGAGTTTATGAATTCCAGGAACTTTTGGGCTAGAGTGTTTGGGCTTGAGTAGTGTTCCCAGTCTATATTAGGGTAGTTGAAGTCACCTAGTATGATGGTGTTCGAGATACATTTATCCCTCCAGTGTTTTCAGGAAGGCCATATGAGGTTCCTGAGTTTGCGAGGGTGGCCTGTAACATGCTACAAATTGCAGAGCAATCTTGCCTATGGTTAATTGCACCTGGATGGTTTCCGATGCATCGTGCGATGCCACCAATCTTGAGGTGTGGGTGTCCTTGATGAATATGGATACCCCTCCTCCTTTCTTGGTATTGTCCGGGTTTTGGGGCGGGCATGATATGAGGTAAACCCTGATAGTGCTGAGGTGCTCTCAGGAGCCTTGAACCAGGTTTCTGTCACAGCACAGACATCGATGTTCTCCATACTGAGAAGGGCCTCGAGTGCATCTTGAGGTTGAGACTTCTGGCATTGAGCAGCATTACCCTTAGTTTTTTCTTTGTTTTGTTCTAGGGTGGTAGGTTTAGAATTTGAGCCTTGCCTAAAAAAGGCACTATGGGGGTGGCAAGAGCCTTTGCCAAAATCTGGAATCCCAGGGGTGACAAGTGCAAGCCGTCCCTTGCGAAGCAGCGTGGCTTGTCCAGCATGTCATCCCAGGCAGACAGACATTGGATCCCCTTTGAATGACACCAGAGTTTAAGCCAATTGTTAAAGCTGATCATCTTATCTCTGTATTGTGGCATCATTCTTGGTGAAGATAGGATACTGCTCAAGGTCAGGGTCATACCTGCTTGGGCTATATAATCAGAGAGCTCCTCTATGTCTCTTTTCATGTAGTCCAAGGAGGTACGTCTCAGGTCGTTAACACCGGCGTGGACAATGATTGAGTCGTACTTGTACCTGCTGTTGAGAGACCTGAGTGCATGCATTATGTGGCGGATTCTAGCACCCGACAGGCAGCTTACTGTGACCTTCTCCTTACTCAGTCTGGTGAGCGGGACGTCAGTGTGTCTGACTATGGAGTCACCAATGACTAGTGTGTCTGGCATTGTGTTTGGCCTTAAGGGCTGTGACTGCTTGACACTCTGACTGTGTGGTCTATGTGTTGCAGGTGTTGTGTTCTGAGGTGGTAGTTGTTTGGGTGTCTGCTTTGGTGGCCTCTGCTGTTTTGGTAGATTTTTGATCAGAGCCTCCAGTATGTCTTTGTGTGTTTATGTGTATGATTTGAGGTTGTGATGGTATTATGTGAGACTGGGTCTATAGTGTGTGTGGTTACCTTCTCCTCCTGTCTGGTCATGCCAGTCCTATGTTGAGAGAGCTCAGTCTCCAGTTTGGCCGTATAGTTGCATCTCTCATGTATTTGTGTTTTGTGGGAGGAGGAGAGGGTTGTCTGTGTACATGAGGCAATTGTAACATTGCCTCAATATTCCCAGGTTCACCAGCTGAGCAGGAGAGGACATTAGCAACTGATCCCTCGACATGCTAGAAGGAATAGACAGAAAACTTAAGAAAAGGTTCTGGGGATGTGGGTGACCGAGAAATGGGGTTTGCTTTTTGGGGTACTTTCTATAACAAGAGTGCTGTATCGGTGATAAGTACTGTAGGAGCAAGTGCTTTGCTATACAGATAGAGAATAGTCTACTTGGGAGTCAAGTAGAGATAATTTATAGTTGTAGGATACACTAAATAGAACAGTAGTATACTTTGAGGAAGGTAGTTTTAAGGGAAAATTTGAAGAGTGGACTTTAGGTAGCCCTAATAGTTTAAATCTGATTAACGGCTGCCCTAGTGTAACGGTAGCAGCTCCGCTAAATCAGCTAATCGTGCTTTATAGCAGGGGCTGGAAAAACAGGAAATGACCCAAAATGGCCGACAAATTACTAGTTGCTGCTTCTAACCACTCCTCTGAGGACAAACAAGCAGCTCAGTACTCCCCACTCCCACTGGTGAGTAAAGAAACTACCTCTGGCCACACAAGAAAATGGAGGAACACAGAAACCAAATACAAAGCCCAGGGATCAGCAAAATCTGATCACTGGAACAACTAACTAGGATAGTTTAGGAAAGGAGAAATATTTTTTGTTTTTTGCAAACGACAGAAAAAATGCAGTAAATGCTTTGTTTTCGACTAAATTGCTATCAAAGGCTGGTACACTTGAGTGTATTAGCCTGTTTGTTACTTTTAAGCAATACTTTAGCCCACAAGTGCAATCAACAATATAAGCTCACAAAACAGGAAAATAAGGTAATAAAACAGTAATATAGGCACAAACAGTAGTCGAAAAGCTCAAAAGATCGAAAAATGCAAACTAAAAAGTTTAAAAATACTTATGATCAAGAAAGTTGCTTTTTCTGCTCTCTGCTGGCTTAGGAACTCTGCAGGGGACCACGAGGAGCTATGCCTAGTTCTCTAATGCCAGAAAAGCCTGCCAAAGCGTGCTTTATAGCAGGGGCTGGAAAAAACAGGAAAGGACCCAAAATGGCCGCCAAATTACTAGTTGCTGCTTCTAACCACTCCTCTGAGGACAAACAAGCAGCTCAGTACTCCCCACTCCCACTGGTGAGTAAAGAAACTACCTCTGGCCACACAAGAAAATGGAGGAACACAGAAACCAAATACAAAGCCCAGGGATCAGCAAAATCTGATCACTGGAACAACTAGCTAGGAAAGTTTAGGAAAGGAGAAATATTTTTTTGTTTTTTTTGCAGACAGTAAAAAATGCAGTAAATGCTTTGTTTTCGACTAAATTGCTATCAAAGGCTGGTACACTTGAGTGTATTAGCCTGTTTGTTATGTTTAAGCAATACTTTAGCCCACAAGTGCAATCAACAATATAAGCTCACAAAAACAGGAAAATAAGGTAATAAAACAGTAATATAGGCACAAACAGTAGTCGAAAAGCTCAAAAGATCGAAAAATGCAAACTAAAAGTTTTAAAAAATACTTATGATCAAGAAAGTTGCTTTTTCTGCTCTCTGCTGGCTTAGGAACTCTGCAGGGGACCACGAGGAGCTATGCCTAGTTCTCTAATGCCAGAAAAGCCTGCCAAAGCGTGCTTTATAGCAGGGGGCTGGAAAAAACAGGAAATGACCCAAAATGCCGACAAATTACTAGTTGCTGCTTCTAACCACTCCTCTGAGGACAAACAAGCAGCTCAGTACTCCCCACTCCCACTGGTGAGTAAAGAAACTACCTCTGGCCACACAAGAAAATGGAGGAACACAGAAACCAAATACAAAGCCCAGGGATCAGCAAAATCTGATCACTGGAACAACTAGCTAGGAAAGTTTAGGAAAGGAGAAATATTTTTTTGTTTTTTTGTTTTTGCAAATGACAGAAAAAATGCAGTAAATGCTTTGTTTTCGACTAAATTGCTATCAAAGGCTGGTACACTTGAGTGTATTAGCCTGTTTGTTATTAAGCAATACTTTAGCCCACAAGTGCAATCAACAATATAAGCTCACAAAAACAGGAAAATAAGGTAATAAAACAGTAATATAGGCACAAACAGTAGTCGAAAAGCTCAAAAGATCGAAAAATGCAAACTAAAAAGTTTAAAAAATACTTATGATCAAGAAAGTTGCTTTTCTGCTCTCTGCTGGCTTAGGAACTCTGCAGGGGACCACGAGGAGCTATGCCTAGTTCTCTAATGCCAGAAAAGCCTGCCAAAGCGTGCTTTATAGCAGGGGGCTGGAAAAAACAGGAAATGACCCAAAATGGCCGCCAAATTACTAGTAGCTGCTTCTAACCACTCCTCTGAGGACAAACAAGCAGCTCAGTACTCCCCACTCCCACTGGTGAGTAAAGAAACTACCTCTGGCCACACAAGAAAATGGAGGAACACAGAAACCAAATACAAAGCCCAGGGATCAGCAAAATCTGATCACTGGAACAACTAGCTAGGAAAGTTTAGGAAAGGAGAAATATTTTTTTGTTTTTTTTTTTTGTTTTTTTTGCAAACAGACAGAAAAAAATGCAGTAAATGCTTTGTTTTCGACTAAATTGCTATCAAAGGCTGGTACACTTGAGTGTATTAGCCTGTTTGTTACTTTTAAGCAATACTTTAGCCCACAAGTGCAATCAACAATATAAGCTCACAAAAACAGGAAAATAAGGTAATAAAACAGTAATATAGGCACAAACAGTAGTCAAAAAGCTCAAAAGATCGAAAAATGCAAACTAAAAAGCTTAAAAATACTTATGATCAAGAAAGTTGCTTTTTCTGCTCTCTGCTGGCTTAGGAACTCTGCAGGGGACCACGAGGAGCTATGCCTAGTTCTCTAATGCCAGAAAAGCCTGCCAAAGCGTGCTTTATAGCAGGGGGCTGGAAAAAACAGGAAATGACCCAAATTGTCGACAAATTACTAGTTGCTGCTTCTAACCACTCCTCTGAGGACAAACAAGCAGCTCAGTACTCCCCACTCCCACTGGTGAGTAAAGAAACTACCTCTGGCCACACAAGAAAATGGAGGAACACAGAAACCAAATACAAAGCCCAGGGATCAGCAAAATCTGATCACTGGAACAACTAGCTAGGAAAGTTTAGGAAAGGAGAAATATTTTTGTTTTTTTTTGTTTTTTTTGCAAACGACAGAAAAAAATGCAGTAAATGCTTTGTTTTCGACTAAATTGCTATCAAAGGCTGGTACACTTGAGTGTATTAGCCTGTTTGTTACTTTTAAGCAATACTTTAGCCCACAAGTGCAATCAACAATATAAGCTCACAAAAACAGGAAAATAAGGTAATAAAACAGTAATATAAGCACAAACAGTAGTCGAAAAGCTCAAAAGATCGAAAAATGCAAACTAAAAAGTTTAAAAAATACTTATGATCAAGAAAGTTGCTTCATAATATTACAGGCTCCATGAAAGATTCCACAGAGACTGAGCAAAAAATAAAAAGTCTCACTCTGGTTCTATCTCATGTGCTCTTAGCAGGCAACCTAGCTCCGCAGACACAGCAATCCAGAAAAATCCAGCTTGTTGAAAAGTTCACTTGATGAGCTGTGCAGATCCCCTTGTCAAGTAAAGAACCACCAGCAAGTACACAATTAGATCCTAGCAGATGCAGGTCCCTTCCTGGCCATTAGCTACATCCCACATTCCATTTCATCCCTGAAATAGACATCTCTGATGAGCCCTGAGGTAGGTAGTATTACAGCCTAGACAGCCAGTTAACAAAGACTGCGGCCATGAACAACTGCAGATCCATGCTGTGTTTATGTTGTGCTTGTGTTGTTTGACCAGCATGCTCTTCATCCACCCATAGTATCAAGAATGGAACAATTAGTAGCTCATTTATCCCTTCTGATTACACAGCAGTAAATGGAAGTGCTTCATCAGGGGCACAACACTGTAGAATACAACTGCAAACACACAAATGGTGAACAAGAAAACTAGCCTCAGAGTAAATTCATAAAATACACAAATATATAAAATTATCCATTAGGCAACATGAACAAATAATCATTCACGTGGCTCACAGCAGTCAGGTGGCACCATGCTGAGTCTTCTAATATAAAAAAATTGTGCACTTCTGGGAAGCATAAGCCCTTGGTCCATATAATTCAGCCTAGAGTCAGTCTGGTTTGGTTAAAGGGAATTGTGTGGTAACAAGAGACAGAGGGTCTCAGTACATATAATTCCATTTGCAAAAATAAAAATTGAACTTTGAGGTGAGAAAGTCACCCCAGAGAAAAACCTGACTTACTATTTTCACAACTGACATTCTACAAGAGAAGTTGTTACAGATGATGGCAATGTTTGAAGAAGGAAAGCAAGTCATTGGTAGCCTCCAAACTCTGGACCCCATCCAGTTCGGGTTTGTGAAAGGCAGATCATGCCTTCTGAACCTGACTGACTTCTTTGAGGCCGCCACCAATGCCATAGACAAGGGTAAGGTGGTTCACACAGCCTATCTTGACTTTCAACACCATCCCCCATTCTGGAATTATAGCTAAACTCACTAAATTAGGTATAAATCTGTACATCACAAGATGGGTTGACAACTGGCTCACTGACAGAATCCACACTGTAAAAGTTGCAGACTCCAAATCTGACTTCAAACCAGTGACAAGTGGAGTACCAAAGGGTTCAGTCCTGGGACCTCTCCTGTTTGGTATCTACTTCTCTGAAGTACAGGCTAACACAGAAGGCCTCTGGCTAACAAAGTTCACAGATGACTGCAAACTAGGAACCATAGTTGAGTCCCCAAATAATGTGGACATCCTAAAGAAGGGCCTCACTGAGACAGATGCCTGGTGTCAGAGGCATGGCCTCAAGCTCAATGTCAAAAAGTGCATTGTCATCCCCTTTTGTAAAAACTCTGTACCCATGAACTACCACATAAATGGCAGTCTATTTAATGCCAAATGTGTGATAAAGAGACCTTGGGACACAGGTGGACAATAGTCTCTCCTTTGATAATCACATCACCACAGTAGTCAGGAAATCCTTCTATGTGGTACACCTCATTACTAAAGGGTTCTCATCCAGGAAAAATGAGGTAATTGTTCCCCTGTACTTGGCACTCATTAGACCCATTATAGAGTACAACACCCCTTTTGGAATGTACCTCACAAGACATCTTCAGCAACTGGAAAGGCCACAGAAGTACCTCACCAAGTGGATTACTAGCCTCAAACAGATGCCCTACACTGACTGTCTCAAAAAACTCCAGCTATACTCTGTAGCATATCGCCTACTCCAAAGGGATCACTGCCTAACATATAAAGCTATGTTAAACCCAGAGCTGCTGGACATGCTACACCTAAAGAAATCCCAATCCCTCTGAGATACAGGCTCTAGGGACCTAAACCTTGTCACCACAATAAACAGGACATGCTGGAGGGATAGATTCCTGTCCCAGAGACTTCCCATACTCTGGAATAAGCTACCCATCTATGTCAAGCAAAGTTCCTCATTAGCACTCTTCAAGAAAAGTCTTGATGAGTGGATGGGAAATAGGAAATACACCCCGGGGTCACTTCTGTGGCTCTGTTTGACAGGGGCACAGGAAATTAACTTTCTTGGGTGGTGTAAGCCAGGGAGCCTTATTGGCTAGGCTTACTTAGGCCCTTGGGCCGATAGCCTAGTACCTACCTATGAACCTATGAACCTAAGTCTGAGATGTGAGGCAGAACATTAAACTAGAGTTGGGTGAACTACATGAAGGATCCAAACTGTGGTATCCAAGATTCATAGCAAAAGAATCCTGATGTGAATCAAATAATGGGTGAAAATTACTAGTAGTCATCTAGCAAGAAAAAGATCCTGGACAGAGATACATGACTTTTAGTTCTTAAGAAAGTTAGTTTATCAGGAAGGATCATAGGAGGTTACTATGCTATTTGCCCTGAGGCCCTTATAAGCCTAGCCAAGAGTTTAGTCCATGTTTAGACAAATCAGCACACAATGCCCCTGTCCAGGAGGGACATATGAAAATACAATGGTATAAAGGTTGTAAATTCAGTAGCTCAAAAATAGCAACCAAGAAAGAAAAAAGTAAAGCCACTGAAAACCACAGCTGATACGTCTCTTTAATATGCAAGTAAAACTTTCACCAAAGAGGCTCTTCAGGCATCAGATAAAAATGAGACATCAAACAATGTTTAAATAATAATAATAATAATAATAATACCAAATCACATGACAAAACTCAATTATCTAATAAAAACATCAATTTTCTAATAAAAACATCAAACTTGCTGATGTAATTGCTAAAGTAGAGGCTTTAAGGTAAAAGTGCCATTTAAACCTGGTGGTAAGTGTGCTTTGAACCTGAGTGTCCACCACATCTCCTCATACTCAGTCAGCAACTTAATATTTCCACCATGTAATGGAAGATGTATAAATTTTAAAATAGCAAATCTAAAACTATGCATCTTACCCACATCAGCTATATGTTTGTATAATGCATTCATATTAATTTTACGTCTAATATCTGAGAGATGATTGCCTATACGTTCTTTAAATTTTCGATTCGTCATTCCAATATAGTACCCCTCACATGCTGTGCACAACCCTATATATATATATATATATATATATATATATATATATATATATATATATAATATTTTGTGTGTTGCAGTTACCATAAGCATTTAAAATAATGGTGTACCAAAGATACATAAGTGTGTGACAGCACCTCTCATGAGACCTATAGTCTCAGCTAGAGGCTGGGCTACTGAGCCCATTTTAAAATATTTAGCACAACAGCTTAGACCTTGGCTGGAAAAAACAAGCACTATTCTAAAAAGCATGACAATGTTTCTTGAGAAGCTCTATGATTGGTCACATGGTAAAATAGATTCTAATTATTACCTAGTGACCCTTTGATGTAGACTCTGTCTTCAGCGTCATTCCACATGATACTGGGATAAACAGGGTATGGAATTTTTTACACAAGTATTCAGATTTTCCCTATGATCATATTCAGTTAGTATGGGATTCACTCAAGCTGGTGTTAGAGAATAATGTCTTTTTATTAAGAGAAATATATATCACCAAACTAATGGGATGGCGAAGGGGACGCCTGTCACAAATACATATGCTAACATTCCCCTGGATTTACTATTCCTCCGTGCAAGACTAGCTTTGTCCTGCACAGAGGCAGCCATTTTGGAGCAGGATGGCAGCGTGCCATGCATAGTAATGAGGCACACTGCCTGAGCTCCTAGGCTTACACGGAGCATGTAAGAGTGCAGCGGACATGTCTGAGAATAGAGCTCTCAGACTATACATGCCCCCACAATGAAGAACAGCAGAAAGGGTTAGGAAATGAGCAAGACCACTCATAGGTGTCTGCATATCCCCACCAACAGTCCCCCTTGTGTACAACAGCAACAGTATACATAAATTAAATGAACAAACCCTTAATTTTTTTTAAAAATCCGATTAAAGCTAACTGTAGGTGCGCGGGTGTGCCCATCGCTTGGCTACGGTTAATGCAGCTTAAATGGCTGAAGAGGATAACAAAGAAGATATATGCAAATGAAGCAGCATAGCAATAAGTGTAGTGGGCAGAGCATTCACCTTATGAGCGGGCATTCTCAGTTCGAGTCCCACTGCAACAGATTCCATTTACCATGGCAAAGCATGTTATGAGTAATATTTATGTTACATAACCCACTAAATAAAAATAGTTTTATTAACTGGAGTACTGCAGTAAATGCACATGTGAGGTGTCAGTATCATAATGAATAAGGCACTAGTAAGCAGGTTTAAGCACAAATAAGCAGTAGTAAGCATATTTAAGCACTAGTAAGCAGGCTTAAGCCCATTTGCGCAGTGGTAAGCAATGCCTACACTGGTTAAGCAGTTCTAAAGCTAACTCTCTATAAGCAGATGTACCGGCAGGCTAGCAGTGCTTACCATCGCACAAACCCATGCAAACCCACTTACAAATGCTCAAAAGTGCCTTAAGCACTCTGTATCCAACAGCCCTTGTTCTGCCCATCAATAAAATAAACAACCATGCAGGTCTCAAACCCAGGACCCTATACGCCATAGTCACAGTAGTTAACCACAAAGCCATCATAGAAATACAAAAGAATGAGGTATCAGCAAACAAGTCCTCACCATAGTATAATCAAACTGAACCTGTGAAAGGAATCAGTATACAGTCATATGTACCATAACCCACCAAATAACATAAATATGTGAACTGGAGTACAGCAGTAAGCCCAGAAGTGACGTGCAATTGTAACAGAGTGTTGAAGTCCCCAATAAAACACAAGGACCCCATAGAGTGTACATACATATTAATCATGGATACCAGGCATATATATAAGGTGTAATGAATAATAAGTCAATGCCAAAAAGGAATTATAATGCAAAGTCTAATGTAAGCAATGCTAAGCATTGCACAGGCCAGTGTATGAGGTGTAAGCAATGAGTAGGCCAGCTAACTCATTGTGCCCAGTGGTATACCCCTTTAAACAATGCCAACCTTAGGTAAGTAGGTTTGCCCATAGATTACCCTTTTCAAAACAGGCCAATCACGGAAAAGTGTGGGAAATTGGCCCTACTTAAACCCAAGAGGCAGGAATACATCTCATAACTGGTTGTAGCTTCCCCTTGCAGGCACAATGGCAGTAAGGGGAGAAGGTGTGTGCTTTCAGGCGCAGCACTGGTACATCCAAGAGTCCAAGGTCATGGCAGGACTCCTAGTTAAAGACCATGATCAGAGACTGCTGCAGGGCCAGTACCAGGGCTCCCAATATAAGGCAGAGGCCTGGGACCATCTCGCCCATGACCTCACCAGTGCCACTGGCATACCCCAAACTGGTGAGCAGGTCAGGCACCACTATGCCGACCTGAAGCGGTGTAAGGGGGACCTCTTGGAGGGGTGGCTCCAAGAGGCGAGAGTGGCAGGGGATTTTCCAGCCGTGTGTAAGTATCATCCCAGTATGTGTGTAATAATTGCCAGCTCAGGTATATCATGGATAGGTATGGCTAAATATTCCTCTTATGTCCCCCACAGCTGCAATGGAGCAGGCCACGAACCAGGAGGCCCACGTCAGTCGCCTGGCAAGGTTGCAATGTGAGGCAGATCAGTAATACTCACGCATTTACTGTCATAGGAAATAAAAATAAAAGTAGTAGTAAATTAATTGCTTATATAAAACCTGTATTGTTCAAGGCAAGTACTGCATACACTGATACACTAGAGAATATGGCAGGAAGAGTCTCATATTGTTTGTGTCAATAAAAGTATAATAGCCTGACAAAACAGGTCTAACTGCTGGACTGCATGTGTAAATCCTGGTATCATACGGTAATGTAGATATGCAATCATGTAACAGTACTGTAGTATTAAGCACTGCTACCCACACAGTACACCATAAATTGACTGTGTAGGAATGCCTGTATATGACAGGTGTAATCCTCAGAGGTCATTTAGTACAATTGAGAGATACATAGACAGTAAACAGAGAAAATGCAGACAAATAAAACTGAATAGCACATGCAACTGAGATGTGAACTGTTGTTTTTTTAGGACACACAGCCACTGTTCGAATCCTGCCAGTGGTAGTAGTCTGCATAAAGAATCATACCCCACAACTGTACAGATATGTCCAGAATGTCTATTAAAGTGGCCCATATCTGTTGCCTATCAACCTGTCCCCCTGGGAAATCAGTGGGATGATCCCAGACGTATAGGCAGCAAACAGGAAATATAACTGATTGACACATAGCTATGAGAACAAAGCTGGCACACTAGCAACTCCCCAATACCTTATGTGACTAAGAAGCCACATATGTCCCATTTACACCCCAACTTGTCAAGCTGTGCTCAGAGTGTGTACAGTAACAGAGTGAGATGTATGTGCATAACAGTAATGTGGAATCTGGTACTGTGTGTGGGAACATTCAGGTAGTGCTAATAACACAATCCTCCCATAGTTCTGTCAGATACCAACACTGTGCACAGAAATACAAGAATGATATGCAGTTATTCTGAATAATGAGGTATTACACATCACTGTCACCCACACTGTCCTACAACATATAACTGTCTAGGAAATCTGTATATGAGTGTTGTAATACAAGGTCAGAATGCAAACGCACAGGGGATTAATAAGACAGAAAGCAGATAGGAGATATACAGCAATATCTATATAGTAGACACAACTGTGATGGACATTGTTTAAGTTGTAGCAGACACAGCCATGGTCTGAATCCTGGGAGTGGAATTAGGCTGCATACAGATTCATACCCCACAACTGTACAGATGAGGCTAGAATGCCCAGTATATGTGCCCATATCTGCTGCCTGTCCCCCTGGTAAGTCTGTGGGATGATCCCAGATGTTTAGCCAGCAAACAGGGAATACAAGTGATTGTCAAACATCATGAGAACACACCTGTTACTGTAGCAACCCCCAAAACTGTTAGGACATACTTGAAATATTACACTCCTATTTACACTCCTTTGTTGTCAAGCTGTGACCAGAGTGTGTACAGTAACAGAGTGAGATGTATGTGCATAATACTAATGTGTAATCCAGAACTTTGTGTGGCAACAGCCAGGTAGTGCTAACAAACATTGCTCCCACGGGTACGTTGGATACGAACACTGTGCTGAGAAATACAGACCATTATAACCTGTACTGGTACTGTTCACTTTGGTATTGTAGGGAATTGTGAGTGTTGCAGTTTCTCTGAATAATAAAGTATCACTGGTCACTGTCACCCACAATGTGCTACATAATATAACTGTGTAAAAAAGCATGTATATGTGTGTGTCAGGTCACTAAAGGTGGAAGAGGGCAATATTCTAGATATGTCCAGGCACACCAGCATGTGGTCAACACATGGCCAGAGTCTATGCAGAAAGAGTTGGATAGCAATGTGAAAAAAACAGTAACCCAGAATCTGGGAGTATGTGTGGAAACAGTTAGTTAGTAAAAAACAAAAAACACTCAAAAGGCACCAGTACCAGCAGCAGAAAAAGGACCCCAGTGGAGTAAATGATTTAATAACAATTTCTACATGAACAATATACAGTCCAGCAAAGCGTTCACATGAACCACCAAGGTAACAAAGCACAGTACATAACAAGTTGGATAAGCGCTTTTGTCTGTCTCAATGCAGACTTTATCAAACCAAGAAGTGATTGTGACCAACACAGATTAAATAGTGGTTCCAATTAACCCACCAGTCATTTAAAAATACAGTGTCCCAATTAATAATGATGCACTAAAAGTAATACACCATATACAAAAGCTATTTTTTTAAAACACATTATAAATTAGCAGCTCTCTCAACCAGAATGGGTTCAGGGACAAATGCTCATTCAACCCAGGGGCTTGGCATGAATTTAAACAAAGCTGCCATTTTAACTCACTTTTATCCACCTGGTTACCCCAATTACCCCCTCTAGTGTTTTTAAGAACCACTTGTAAAATGCCAAATCTAAAGCCAGTAAATCCTATACAATTAAGATAATGTTTACAAAGAGCATTATTCACGTTTAAAGCATTAATTGCATATAAATGTTCATATATTCTCTTCTTGAGGGACCTCTCTATCTTTCCTATATAAAACACTTTACAGGTGTGCAAACACTAATATAGATGAGTCCACAGGTGTTATAATTACCCCCAGCTAACCTAACCTTAGAAGGAGGATCCCCCACCTCCATATCTAGTGCTTTGGCCACATGGGTGCAGTACTTACATCTCCCACATGGTCTCATACCCCTTTCATCTCTCTTAACAATCGGGTGCTCAAAAAAGAATTTCAAATTGTTACCCACTTTGTAAGTAAAAGTTGGGCCTTTCCCTAAAGAGCTTACAATTTCATTATTACATTCCAAAATCACCCAATTTGTATTTAATATAGTTCACACCTTTTTACCAAATGAACCAAACTGGGTCAACATGGAATTAGAATAACCCGACCCAGTAAGAGAATTGCTGTCTGTGGTCAATGTCTCACAATGGGTTCTTAATATTGACTCATCCTGCCCAAGCAAGGGTTTAAATCTGGAACCCCATCCTTCAAAAACTTCTACACAAAGACATTGGTAACCTCCAAACTCTGGATCCCACCCAGTTCGGGTTTGTGAAAGGCAGATCATGCCTCCTGAGCCTGATCAACTTCTTTGAGGCAGTCACCAAAGCCATAGATGAGGGTAAGGTGGTTCACACAGCCTATCTTGACCTCACCAAGGCTTTCAACACCATCCCCCTTTCTGGAATTATAGCTAAACTCAATAAACTAGGTATAAATCCCTACGTCACAAGATGGGTTGCCAACTGGCTCACTGACAGAACCCACACTGTAAACGTTGCAGACTCCAAATCTGACCTCAAAGCAGTGACAAGTGGTGTACCACAGGGCTCTGTCCTGGCACCTCTCCTGTTTGGTATCTACTTCTCTGAAGTACATGCTAACAAAGAAGGCCTCTGGCTAATGAAGTTCGCAGATGACTGCAAACTAAGAGCCATAGTCAAGTCCCCAAATGATGTGGACATCCTACAGAAGGGCCTCGCTGAGACAGATGCCTGGTGTCAGAGCCATGGCCTCAAGCTCAATGCCAAAAAGTGCAGTGTCATCCTCTTTGGTAAAAACTCTGTACCCATGAACTACCACATAGGCAGCAATCTACTTAACACCGAATGTGTGATAAATAGACCTTGGGACCCAGGTAGATAGTAGTCTCTCCTTTGATAGTCACATCGCCACAGTAGTCAGGAAGTTCTTCTACGTGGCACACCTCATCATAAAAGGGTTTTCATCCAGGAAAAAAGAGGTCATTGTTCCCCTCTACTCAACACTCATTAGACCCATTATAGAGTACAATGCCCCTTTTGGAATGTACCTCACAAGACATCTGCAACAGCTGGAAAGGCCACAGAAGTACCTCACAAAGAGGATTAGTGGCCTCAAACAAATGCCCTACACTGACCGCCTCAAAAAACTCCAGCTTTACTCCGTAGCATATCGTCTACTCTGAGGTGATCTCTGCCTAACATATAAAGCTATGTCAAACCCAGAGCTGTTGGACATGCTACACCTAAAGAAATCCCAATCCCTCCAAGCTACATGCTCTAGGGACCTAAACCTTGTCAACACAATAAACAGGACATGCTTGAGGGATAGATTCCTGTCCCAGAGACTTCCCATACTATGGAACAGGCTACCCATCTATGTCAAGCAAAGTTCTTCATTAGCACTCTTCAAGAAAAATCTTGATGAGTGGATGGGAAATAGGAAATACACCCCAGGGATTACTTCTGTGTCTCTGCTCGACAATGGCACAGGAAAATAACTTTCTTGGGTGGCATAAGCCAGGGAACCTTGTAGGCTAGGCTTATGTAGGCCCTTGAGCCAATAGCCTAGTACCTACCTATGAACCTATGAACATATTGCTTGAACCAAACCATCAGGGTAACCCCTTGATGTAAACATCTGCACCAAGGTGGCCAATTCCCTTTCCAAATTCTCCCTAGTGGAACACATTCTTGCCCCTTTAATCATCTGACCCCAGACTAAAGTTCTATTTATATGATAAGGGTGGTGACTATTGAACCTCAAAAAACAGTTTGAATAAGCTGGCTTATGATAAACTTTCGAGGTAAAAATTCCCAAGTCAGTATCTCTAGTAATATTCACATCAAGATAGTCAAAACTATCTGTATTAAAACTGTGTGTAAATTTAAAATAAGGATAAACCCCATTGATATATTCAACAAATTCATCCACAACTGACTTGTTACACTTCCACAGAATGAAAATATCGTCCAAATAACATCCATAGAAAAGCCATTCCTGACTAAACCTAGTACTAAATATAAAGTGAGCTTCCTACCTTGCCACGACTAAGTTAGCATAAATAGGGGCACAACTGGCTCCCATTGCCACACCCTTAGCCTGTTTAAAATACTCATTTTCGAAAGTTATAAAATTATTCCAAAGTATTAGTTCCATTACTTCCATAACAAAATTACCCAGGGTGTTACCAAGATTGGTGTACTCCACTAATGCCTCATGAAACATTTCTAACCCAACCTGGTGTGGAATAGAACTGAACAAATCGACTACATCAATGGCCGAAAAAACAGTAGTCTCAGCAAAATAATGTACTTTGTCTTGTCAAAAAATCCCAAGAGTCTTTGATTACATGGTGAACTGAACTTAAAGCACCTTTAACCAATCTATCAACAAAGACCCCTAAGGAATGTGTTGAACTATTCTGTCCAGGCACTATAAGTCAATATGGTGAATGGTGCACCTTCAGAATTCCAAACACCATGGAAATAAGTGGAAATTCCTTTATTAAAAAACTAAATATTTCTTCATTGATAACACCCTGGCATAAACTATCCTCCAGAAAAAGTTGTAACCTTCTGTGAGCTATGTGTATCTCATTCAGAGAAACCGGGGTGTATTTGTCAATATCATATAAAGTTGTATTAAGGTCATTCAAATAATCTGATTTGTCCACAAGAACCACCCCTCCCCCCTTGTCAGGCTTCTTAACCCAGACATCGCCAGTAGCCCTAAAACTATCCATTAAAAGTGTCTCTTCCTTAGTCAAATTAAAATAATCATTTCTGTGTGCCCTGTATTCATGAAAAATGTCTTTTGTACACATTTTTTCATAATGAACCAAACTCGGGTGCAAAGTGGGGTTGTAGACACTTTTCTCTTAAATTTGTTAGGGTTATCAATGTGTTCCCTATTTTCTTTAAACAGTAATTGAAAATTCAATTTTCTGATGTAAAGTTTCAAATCAATTAATACACTAGAAATATCAGGTTTCTTTGCTGGAACAAACTTGAAGCCCTTCTCAAAAAGAGAAAAAGGAATGTCAGTAATGCTCAAATATGTGTAATTAAAAATGTTAAAGCCATTTAGGCTTAACAATTTCCCTCCAAAAGAAGAAATAATATTCTCAGTCCTATTCTGATAATCTAAAACCTGTTCTGATTCCGGTTGTTCCAATAGTTGTTCTTTCCCCTCGTGGGCCGCCCCCTCGGGGTCTGTTGTCCCCGTAAAAAATTTTGCCTGTTCCTATTTTGGTTTAAAATCCTTTCCAACCTTTTTAATTGAGGGTATTCCTGTTCAAACACCTCATCCACCTCCATATCTCGAAAGGCAGCATGTGTATTTTCCTCACCCCTTCTAAGGTCATAAGTAAGGAAACCAGAATCAGCATCATCTAACCCTTCCCTATTATTATCTGTATTGGACTCAGAGTCACTCTTAGGAAGAGGGTAAACGTCTTTATGCTTATATTCCAATTCATCCCTCTTAAGCTTCTTCAATTTCCTAGCCATATTGTCTTTTACTTGATTCTCAATATTGTTAAAATACTATCATATCTGGCTTCAAAACTAGCAAAACATGTGTCATTTAAAATTACATTGTTTAAAACATTAACTTCATCCAACAACCCTTTACTTTTTTTGTTGTTGATATTAATAATAAAATGCAACAATTCTGTCCCATGCCTGTCAAGCATTGCAAGCAGTTCATCAAGTTCCTGTTGCCCCACAGTCAACCCGTTCGGAATTTTGAACATCCTGAGTCCCTTTGGGACCCTTTGTAACCTAATGCATTCAGCAAGGTACGCATTGTCTGTTTGAATATTACGTACCTTGCTCATTTTAGTTTCAAAGTCCCAAAGTCTGTTGTGAATGTCGACCTGTATAATAGTTCTCACCTTAGCAAACAAAACAGGTTCATTATTCACCCACTGGTGAAACCGTCTCGCTCGACTGTTGTTGGAATCTTGTTCTTCAACAGTCGCCTGTCCACAGGGTAAACTATTCTGTGTAGATACTTCTCTCCCTGACTCGATGCTCAACAGCAAAGGGTTCACAGATCCAGAAGTACTCGTCATATATTGCTGCAATTGCGATGCCGAGGACCCTGGGAGTTGTAGTAAATCTAGGATCACCTGCATTTGTTGACATTGTTTCTCCAACAAAATAGTTAGTTGTCCAAAGGCTTCCTCTTCCCTATTGACCTTACAAGGTCCGTTACTGTTGTTGGAAGAGGCCAGAATTGTTGTATTGTCTGCTGCTCCATTGGAATCCATGTAGCGGTCAGGAAATACTCCTCAAACTGGCAAGGAAGGTAAGGTGTATGTCCGACACAACCGACACACACGTAAAAAACAGAGTGGGGATGAGTGGTAACCCAATGAAGGAGTAAAAACCAAAATCCACTCAAAAGGCACCAGTACAAGCAGCATAAAAAGGACCTCAGTGGAGGTTAGTTAGTTAGTGTTAACAGACATTCCCTCCACAGGTATACCAGGTAAGAGGTGTATACTGCAGGTAAAACCGGTTCATGTGTAACGATGACGCCAGCCATATCACTGTCCAAACTAAGGCTATAGGGTAGTGTAGTAAGACTTGTAAGGTACAGATGACAGCACTGACTAGGAAAGTAATGTGGACTACAGGAAAATACTAGTTGTTAATGGACATCTTTCCCCCCCCCCCCCAACTATATCTCCCACAATAATCTACATACCCACCCCAACTGGTATGTAATGACTGATAATGTCCAATTGTTTGACAAATATTTTAATGGTTCCCATGCATTTGCTATATTGAATTATCCTAACTTTTGTGGCATGGTGCCATCAATGTACCTGCATGCTGTTCTTATTACCACTGTGTTCCCATATATGCATGTGCTCTGTTTGCTATGCAACTGTTCCATATCTTGTGTTTGGGTTAATGGGAATATCTATGCATGCTGTTATACCTAACCCTGGAATGTGTTGACTATTACTAACCCATATATGATGACAAAATCTAAACACTATAGCATGCTTGGGAAGGCCGGTCCCAGCGGACCCACCTGTCCCACCTCAGCTGGCCGTGGCATCGGGCACCAGCATGTCTGGGGCCCAACCCCGGACCTCCCTGTCCATTGGTCCTGCACCACCTTCAGGTGGAACCACCTCAGGGGATGCCCCCCCCCCCAGGAGTGGGCACCGACAGGCACCTGTCACCCATTGCCAGGTCGGGCCGTGGTGCGTAGAGTGATCAAGCGGTAGTTTGGTGATCTTCTACACCAGCTTGAGGGCCGATTGTTGTGATTACAGAGTGAGCCTGGCTCTGTGACTCAGCCCCTAGCACAGCCACCTTTGGGGCTGTGAAGGTGCAGTGTTGACTGACCATGGGTAGGGACCTCAGTCCCACTGTTAGCACTAGGGGGCTTGTGGGCTTCCGATATCCCAACACCCCTCCCATCAAGGTGTTTACCCCCCACATGTCATATACCGCCCCTGTATGCATCTTGTTTGTCTTGTCTGTTAACCTACTCAACCTACCTCCCCAAATATACCTACTACCCCTCCCCAACATTCCACTCTCACCTGAAAAAAAAAGGGCAATCTGTTCCCACAAAAAAATCTCGCCCCAATACATAGCTGTCCATTTCACACACACTCCACTGGACACATGTAATCCAGTCTAATTGGCATCACAACTTATTATTGCTGTCCTCAGCCCTCTCCCAAGGTTTTGAGTGTCCAAATTTACCTCCAAATTCAGTGTATGTGCATAACTGTTGCTGTAGAAGAAATGGGAAGCTATTGACCTTCCCTACACCCTTCCTGCATATCCCTGGCTATTTTCCCTACTGTCTTTCCTTCTTTGTGCCCCTTTTTTCACCACTTTCCTATCAACCCCCTTTTCTTTTCTTTTAAAGAAATTAGTGCAGGGGTAAGTGTGAGTAAGCCCTTTTAAGCAGCAGTAAGCAGGTTTAAGCCTGTTTGCATGGGGTAAGCAATGCCTACACAGGTTAAGCAATGCAGAAGCTAACTGAGTATAAAACACTGTAACCGGAAGTTAGCAGTGCTTACCTCCGGACAAACCCATGCAAACCCGCTTACAACTGCGTTAAAGTGCCTTAATCACTCTGTATTGAATGGCCAGCAACAAAATAAACAGCCTCTGCAAGGCTCAAACCCAGGACCTTGTACACCATAGACAAAGTGATTTACTACTAAGCCATGTTGGATGTAAATAACTGTAATGTTTTCAAAAACATATCATCCAGCCGAGTTATCAAACAGTACAGAGAATGTATTCCAACATTTAGATGTATGTGTGTGTGTAAATATATTAGTATCTTAACAGATACAAAATATCTATATGTGTAGAAATATATATATATATATATATATATATATATATATATATATATATATACATACACACATATATATAAATATATCTGAACATATATACATGCAAATGCCTACATCAATACACACACACACACACACATATATATATATATATATATATATATATATATATATATATATATATATATATATATATATATACATATACACCTATATGTCTACATTTACACAGCAAGTTAAAGGTTAGGTTAGGAGGGTGGCCTAATGGTTAAGATGTTTGCCTTACAAACACAAAGTACAGGGTTTGAGTCTCGCAAGGGATAATTGGCTAGGCTTAAAATGGCTTGCAAGAGCAGTTAGCCTAGTACTCATCTATGAACACCTATGAACTATGAACATATATGTAAGCAGATATATATCTATGTAGGTATATATGGACATAGTTATATACATGTAAGCAGATATATATATATATATATCTGGGTCTACTTCATTTGATCGAAAGACCATTTGACCTAAACCGATTTGATTGAAATTTCATTTGATTGAAAACTAGTATTCAAGGCAAATAACAGGGATTTGTCCCCATCCCCAATGTCGTGCAACCCTGGAGTTGGTATATATAGTTAGGGGGGGTTTTAAAATCTGTACTTTTTGTTTAATTTTCTTCTTTTAAAGGAAACTAGGTGGGGACTTCACCCCCCAATGTGGGGGATTGCACCCCCCACACCCCCCCTAACTATATATACCAACTCCAGGGTCGCATGACATTGGGCAGGGGGGCAAATACCAGTTTTATGCCTTGAATACTGGTTTTCGATCAAATGGTCTTTCGATCAAATTAAGTAGACCCATATATCTATATAGGTATATATGGACATACGTCTGTAAATAACAATGGTAAATTAACTAAAACATATATGTCCACATGCACCTTTAATGGGGTTGAGAGGCCCCAAACGATATACGTCTTGAATGAATAGGTATACCCCCCCCACAGCCAAACATGTCTGCCCTGCAATACACTACCAAGTGTTGCAGATCTCATAACCAGGACATGACATGTGCACAAAATGTTAACAGTACTACATCCCACCTGTATGATGTCAGGCTGGTATTGGTAACATATCATGCAGTACAGTCTGGCTCACATAGGAAATGTAAAATGTGGAAGCTATCAACATCTCCAGGATACATATACACAGACACATATATGCAGATACATACATATATATATATATATATATATATATATATATATATATATATATATATATATATATATATATAAAGGTATACATATATATAGATATACATGTGACTACACATACACATGCAGAGATATGTACAGTAAGATACATATGTAGTAGGTGCACACAATATGGAACAGCCACTATGCCTACATTTAACACCTTAACAACTGGACACTGGATACGCCACCCATACAAATGACATTCGTTGCCTGCAACATATACCCACAGAGTGGGCATAGGATAAAACACCACACACAGGTTTGCAGAAATGGAAAACCTTTATTTGTGTACTATTACAGTTTTATATGCCATGTCATATAGCTGTTCAGACACTGACATCCATATAAACAGAGTAATGCAACTGTGAAACAGTTATACTAATACAGTAGTCTGGAAAGGTTCACAACTGTTGCTGTCCAAGCCAAGCCCTTCAAATTATACAATAGTAAAAACAGACTGTCTGGGCCACAGGGTACCAAACAATCAACAGTAAGTAAAGCAGGTGTATAGTTCAGCAGCCTCTGTCTACACTCTGTACACAATCACTAGGTGGTAAAGACTTCAGTTGATCAAATGGAATGTAACTGTTACATAACAAGGCATAACTGACACCAACACAAGCACACTGACAAACAGAACAGTCTGTATGGCAGGAAGCAGTAGGCCTGCATTAACCCAGTTTATGTAAGTAATGTCAATATAGGTGAATTGTATGGTACTATACAGCCAGATACCTTAAGGCAGTGCACCCCTGATACCCCCACATTTTGTAACAGCCTAGGTAATTTATGGTGCATACCCCCTTAGACTCAATAATACAGGGCCATATACCACTGTTACATACACTGGCCTCTGGAGTGCATAAGTGCACACATGTATTGTGTAAGTGAAGCCCACAGATATATGGCCCCAGCCCCACCGTATGTGTGGGGGATACAACAGCAGTGGACTGATGGCAGGAACGGCAGCATGATATACTCACAGCCCACTACAGAACAACCCCTGACAGCATGTCATATGTGCAAAGTTTGGTATGTAGGTGGAGGACAGAGGCTGGAACATAGGCCCATATGTGAAAAACTGTTGCCATACACTAAGCAAGTTGCTGGTGTTACAGGATAGTCTGCAACATAACCTTAGTCAGGGATATGAGGTTATAAACATAAATGGATGTTGCCATGTACTGATAGCACTCAACACACACACACTGCCAGTGAATTATCTGACACAGGACCTGTGTGGTGGACAGACAAAACATGATCGGCACACCTCTGGCCACCAAGAGGATAGGCCCACAGTTGGGAGCTATGCAGACAGACTGCATTCCAAAGTAAACTAGTATGTACACACACACACCCTGTAACACCAGTACTATACAAAGCATAACACAACTCTACTCACACTCTGTCTGTAGTTCTGGAACCTCCTACAAATATGTAGTTGGCCTGAGTGTGCCATTTCTCCTGTAAGTAGTATTGCTACCTGCTGTCTGTAACATTGATGCCTACACACAGGAAGGATGTCCATCACACAGGAAAGGTAAAGGGACCATGCCCACATGATGTAGGGATTTATAGTAAGTGGTTGCCATAAAAGTGGTAATTGGAAGTACTATACAGCAAGCTGCATGCAGTTAGCAAGTGGAGGACACTGATTGGTGCAGAGGCCATCACCTCATAATGTGCATCACCTACTAAAGCTATGCTGCAATCTGTTCAAAGCAGCTCAGTCTAATTACTGGAGAGAGAGGGAAGGGAGAGAAAGAGAAAAAAAAAGAAGGAAATACAAAACTCTACAAAATTAAAGCTGAAGTCAAAGGCATTTAGCCAGCTGTTATTCAACAAGACATCATTCCCACAACAGGTATGTGAAGTATACATACATATAATAGAATGTTGTACCTGGTCCATCATAATGGCATAGATGATGTGGAATGGTTTATATGTGCCATTAGGTGTTGTTGTGATGATGTTCAACTGAACAACTGCTATGGACAATAGTGTCTGTCCCTGTGGGTAGTGGGCCATAGCTGTGAACTGTGCAGGTCAGCACTGACAGACAAGATGTAAGCCATCATAGTGTGCGCTGTGTAATGGGAAGTATTTATATTACATGGCCAATAGCTGGTGATGAAGGTAATGCCATTATGATGGACATGGAGCCATGGCCCACCACTGGCAGGATACTCAGGTGAATCTGTAATGTAGTATGCCGGAATGCCATAGGTGTGTAATAGGGTTACCTGCAATCGGGTCCTACACATACCCCCCTAATGTCAGGCCATGTCCATATGTGGCACTTGTCTGTGTTATAGCAAGACTGAACAGTGCAGCTGTGCAGGAAGGTGTTGTGAGATTGTGGAGCTGATGTCTGAATGTACCCCACATATAGTTATGCATATGTGTACATATGTCACATATATAATATATGAAGATATATATGTATATCAGCATATATGTCCATAAATATACATATACCCATGTGTAGACATATATATGTGCACATATATACATCACATATATCTACACATATATAGATATATACCTACATGCACATGTCTACATAGATACAAACACACACACAAACATATATGTATGTAAAGACATGTCTACTATATTACTACCACAGTGATACATGCTATGTGTGAAGCACCAGCACACATAGCAATGCACACAGATATCTACAGCTAGCAGTGTGTGCACCATGGATGGGTATGTCACATGTTAATCCCTTGTTGGTACTACATTGCCCTGTCTGTGAAGTATGCAATGGGAATATGGGGATGTATGGCAGGTATACATGTGGAGGTGGTCAGGATTTGTAGAGAATTGGTAGATATAGAGGACAATCTACAGAGGTGATATGTGACACATGTGGTGGGTAAATACTGTGGATAGTGTGTGTGATCTGTGATGTGGATGCTGCATGGGCCCCAATATGAGCACAATGTGAACAAGCCTCCTACCCACTGCTACTCACAGCAGCAGTCCATGTCCTGAAGGTGCCTGGTCTGGAGGCAGAGCAGGAGGAGCATGTTGGCCCTGTGAATGTGTACTGGGTGCCTCAGACTGATGTAGCACATCCCTCATGTGTCTGTGGAGCCAGTATGGAACAGACCCTAGACCTGAGCTCAGGGGACAGGAACATGTATGTGTGTGCCCTGAGGGGGGGCAACATCTCCTGGGTGGTTCCACCTGATGGTATTGCTGGAACAGTACATGAGGAGGCCCCAGGTTGGGACACACATGTGATGTGGTCAGGTATCATGGGCAGATGGGTTTGGAGAGGTGGATCTGCTGGCCAATAGAACATATACATGTTATTGTGTCACTGTTATAGAACATATGTTGGTGGGAATAGTCTACACAATCCCAGTACATGTCCAACAGCATGCATAGATATCCCCAATAATACAGAATGTCAGATGTGCAGCAATCTCAGAGCAGCCATACCACTGGCATATATGGAACCATAGTGGCCCTGACAATGGCATGCAGGTGAATAGTCTGTAACAGGCCAGTGTCCACACAGGGAACATGGCTACAATCACACAGCAGACGGTGTGGTACAATTCAAACTGGAAGGTAAGCTGTAGCCATACCTTATGGGTTGTGTGTACAGTTTGTTGAAGCTGATATGGTGGGCTGGGAATGACATAGATGTGCATTATGAACTGTGGTAACCTTGCCGTATGAGTTGTTCAGACCTGTTTCCATCTTTATGTCTTTCAGCCAAGATGGCACATGCATGGTTGCCCACCTATTCCCATGCAGAGAATGAAATGCTGACAGCACACATGATCCAGCACTATCGACTGCTGGTTGGCAGGCTTACACATGAGCAGGAGGACCAGACCACCCTGTGGAATGACCTAGTTCACAGGGTCAATGATGTCGGACTGCACAACCAAAGTTATGAGCAGGTCTGGCATCATTGTACTGACCTGCTTCGCAATGCCCGTTGGCATGATGCTGCAGTCTGGGGAGATCAGCTTGCCACAGCGTGGGGCCATGCCATCCATCCCCCCTGACACATGTGGAGGAGCTCCTGGCCAGCCTCATGGCACCTGCCCATCTGGACAACCAACAACCCACTGGACTCCTTCGTGGAGGTGGGCCTCACCCACACACTGGCCAAGGAGTGTGCAGGTAAGGACATAGGGCACATCAATAGACCACTGTTGTGTAAACATCCGCATTGGTACAGGTAGATCTTGCATATCTGACATGTCATAGATATAGTGTGTGCTGCACTGTAGTGATAAACAGCTGTCCAGATGTGGCAGTATCATGGGAATGTACCATTGATGTATGGTAATACTGCACCCACCCTGTAGCACTGCCACAGGTGTGGCCACTGACATTGCATCTCTCATTCTCTTATGTAGGTCCCACCAGGATACCAACAAGACAGCAGCCTGTAGCTGGTGAGTATGTTTTATGTAGATGCTTGCCAACACACTGGGCATGTAATGGTGATGGTATATTCCATGCACACATCTAACACACCTACCCTGAATGCATGCTGTACATGTGCATGTACTGTTGCTGTGAAATGCATGGTCACACAGGGGTGACCATGATGGGGTATTGGAAGGGTATGCCAGACACCTGCATGATAACTAACATCCTGTCATTATGCTATGTGTCCACAGGGAGTAACATACTGGTGGTAGACATGGCCTGCAGTAGTGACATGTTCAGAACAACACCCATTTACAGTGCAACACCAGTGTATATACCTGTAGGACAATGGCAACTGCTTCAGAGATAGACTATGACATAAGGCATTACAGTAGTCCACATTATCTGCAGGGTCTAGGCTGCAACATGTGGTGTTCAGTGTATGGGACACTGCAAAGTGACACATGTGTAGGGCTTACTTGTCATGCATCTGCATAAAAGCTGAAGGAGGGGGGGTCTCAGCATGACACACCACTGCACTGCAGCAGGGATCCCAAGGATGGTAGGAATGGTTCTATCTGCACATAGTTAGGTTCAGGACCTGTGGCAGCCATAACCCTACCCACACCGCAATAGTGACAGCAGTGTGTGAACACCATGAGATGTGCACATGAGTAGACCATGTAATCATGCAGAATAGGGTGACATGTGTAGGGCAGACTGAACATACATTGGCAAATGCAGATGGCCCACTCTGGTATACCCCTGCCAGGAGCAGTGACTGCTGTAGTACACACAACAAGAGGTGCGATAAACCATCATGATAAGGATGTGCACACATATGCCCACATGGTGTGTATGCATTGCGGTCAGCAGCCATACACCTACACAATCTGTAGACACTGCATGTGAAAGTACAGGACATATGTCACATATTGGGCTTGTGTACTGCTAAGATATGCGGTGATGTGGTCCCATGGCAGATCAAGGATGTGTGTGTAAAATACATGAAGGTGTGTACACCCCTCATAGCCATGGTATGCTCTGATGGTTGTCAGTGTAAGAGCATTGCAGTGGTCATACATGGACTGTTGATGTTGACAGCTGTAAAGCAGGCATCAGGCATTCACCAATGACAACTGTCCACATATCATCCCAGGTATGTGTTGCTGAAAAACATAGGGGCTGTGAGAAGTAAAGCTGACGTAACTGACACAGTACTACACATTCCGCAATGGGTTGTACACCTGTGAGTTGTAGTGCACACTACATGGCAGGGTGCAGAACAGGTGCACAGCAATACTGTGTGCATGGGTGCAGTGGCATCCAGGGGAAGGGGCATCAGCTAGTGACACAGCACATGCATCACGCACATGTATACTGTTCCTAGCATGGATTGACTACAGCTGAACTGCATGCTATTCTGTACCATATGTTCTGCATGTTGGCAGATGGGTAATAGGAGGACTGTGTGTACTATCATTGTGCAACCTCACGTGTGTGTGTGTGTGTGTGTGTGTGTGTGTGTGTGTGTGTGTGTGTGTGTGTGTGTGTGTGTGTGTGTATGTGTGTGTGTGTGCATCCTGGTGGTTAGTTAGTTTGCCTGCAGGGTCACTCTGATGAAGTGGAGGGAAGTAGTTACATGTAGGATGCATGTGTGCATGTGTGTGTTTGTGTGTGTGGTCATGTATGCCCATGTGTGATAGTGGGGTGTTCATACGGCTGTACTTGCCTTTGGGACCATGCAGTACATGGACATGGACTGCCACATTACACACCAGGAATACCTGTCATGTGTATAATCACAGGACAGCAAATAGTATAATATGGTCTGTAGCATGGAACAGGCATCCAGAGGGAAGGTAGACACCAGGTATACCTTAATATTGCAGTCAGCAGAGAGGTCACCTACAACCCACATATGCAGCTCTACAGATGCATTGGGGAAGTACTGGTCAGCACCAGGGAGTGTATCCAAATATTACAGTTGTCAATTGATAGGCTGAAGGAGCAGCATATCTGGCATGTACTGAGCATTACATACACATGACACACCAGTGTGAGATATTATGGATACAACATAGTAGCTCACACATATAGGGGCCATGCACATCATTTTCGGGCATACAGAGGGTGCATACCGAATGACAGCAGTGAGGCCATGTAAATCCACTACACACAGGTCAGGCAGGTAAAGTAGCAACAGAGCTTTAGTTGAGGCTGCTTGTGTGGCCATTTAGAGGACTGTGATGTTAATGAGTGGTATCAGTGTGTGTATGTTAACAAGTGTGATGCAGGATGGGGTAACACATGGACATATAAGTGGGACTGTCTATAAAGCCATGGACAGTTAGGTATTACGGAGGTGTGTGTGTGTGTGTGTGTGTGTGTGTACTGTTAGGCAATGCTGTACAGGTTTTAAACTGTGTTTATTGTTTTCCCCCACAGGTGGTGAGGTAGTTCAGGGTCCCTCCTGTATAAAATCTGATGTGGGTGTCCATACAGACACCAAAGATGATGATAGTACTGTTGAGGCACAGGTGGGGTTGTCAGGGACCAACACAGCACCAACATTTGACATCCCCCTTTTAGCCACCCCAACCCCACATACAGTTTCAGTGCCTACACATACTTCATCACCAGTTTCCATAGCGGAGGAACAACTGGCATTGGTGGCTGTGCACAGGGCAGTGTGGTAACCATGCCTACTGTATCTGGTCACAGCAGGCATAGCAGGATGGCCAGCAGGGAACCACATAGGCAGATGTCCCAGGGTGCTTGTGGTAGTACCGCTGGACATAATGCCCCTGGCATAGGTGACATAGCTGGTACCAGCAGGTGCAAGTTTCAGGCTATAATGGTGGCACAGGCACATATTGAGCGTTAAACCAGACAGGGCCTGAGGCTGCAGAGGGCTGCTCTCACATCTGTAAGCGGCAAGATCTGTGAACTGTCGGGTGTCATCCATACTATACCTAGCACATGGATAGATGTCATGATGAGATGATGGCCCTCATCGGCCGTGGTGTATCCGTGCTTCAACGTGTGGTGGGGATGCGGCGATGCATGCTTGGACATGGGCCAGCAACACCAACAGCTGGCAGTCAACACGTATGTGCTAGGACACCAAGGGGCACCTACAGTGGCAGTAGCAGCCCCAGCAGTGCAGGGGTGTGCTGTCCACACCACACTATAGCAGGCCACGTACGTGGACCTGGCCAGTCCCACAAAGGACCTGGTACCAGCAGACAAATGTCATCAGCAGGTGAGAGTTGCATATCGAGGTCTGTGCTTGGACATGCCCGCGGAACCCCTGGCAGGCACAGTCCACCTGTCCATGGCCAGAAACAGTGAACTGTACACCATGCCAGGTATGGACTGCAGCTCTCCATAAACACCTGTGTAAGGCAGTCACATGGCAGAACTGTGTGCATGCACATACCCACACACTATGAAAATACACCTAGGGCAATGCCATACCTACACACACTACATCACCTCACCCAGCTCCCCACAGTACACCCCTCACCCACACACATGGTGTCAAATGTATGGCCCACCCTTGGCCTCTGGCAAACCAACACCACACCCTGTGCATATGATGATACCTGTGTCCCATCCCTGTCATCCATACCATCAATGCAGGGACAGGCTGATATGGTTCTGATGTACACAGTGACTGTACAACAGTGTACCACAGTACTGTAGTGTAACATGTTGTAAGGAGTAGAGTGTGAGGCATATTTGGCAGGTAGTGTAGGCATCCAGCAATGATGCCTTATAGCTGTTAGCAACACTGGTTGGTTGTGGTCTCTATAAAGGTATCCATTTTTGTTGTAGGTGTACATGTGTCAGCACTAGGATGCCCTGTGCATATGATGATACCTGTGCCACATCCCTGTCATCCATACCATCAATGCAGGGACAGGCTGATATGGTTCTGATGCACACGGTGACTGTACAACAGTGTGCCACAGTACTGCAGTGTAACATGTTGTAGGGGAGTAGAGTGTGAGGCATATTTGGCGAGTAGTGTAGACATCCAGCAATGATGCATTATAGCGGTTAGTGATACTGGTTGATTGCAGTCCCTATAATGTTATCCATTTGTGCTGTAGGTGTACATGTGTCAGCACAAGGATGGTCTGCAGTCATATTCCACAACAGGGTATGTCACTCTGCTGACACCATGGCTGTAACATATCAAAACTGGTTATCGCCTGTGCCACATGGACAGGTGGCCTGCTGAGGCATGTATACCCTGCAACCTGATGTAGACCCATCCACATACACGCACACTGTTACTTCGCAACACTGGAACTAGACCCCTATCTAGCTATGTTGTGATACTGACGTGTATGCCTTACATTGCACACACTGCACAGCATTTAGGGTGAGGTGTGTCCCAGGTTACATAGTACATGCCGAACATCCCCCGACATATGTAGTATGCTAATGGAGGATATAATGGGTGTATTTGGATGATACTTAGTGTGACATACCATTATATACACATTTACAGACACATAACAGCCAGACACACATCTGAGATACCAGGGCCTATAACTGCTAACTTGACCGTGTCTCCAATGTGTTACAGGCAGGCTGCACACATCACATGCATAACTGGCTTGGATTGTGGTAACAGTTACCTGTATGATTGATGGTGACAGTGGTAATCATAACGTGGTACATGGGACATATACCTGGTGTACACAGCACCCACATCCCCCACTGGATATTGTACTCTCTGAAACCCATGATGACACTCTGCCATACCGACCATCACACACTGGCCGCGACTGCAATACAACCCATAGTATACCCCAACATTGGTACTACAGGGATATGCATCTCATGCACATGCCACATACATAGTAAGCTGCCAATCAAGCTTAGGTTGCCAGCTGGATACCTGCCATCTGCACATCTGTACAGGGACTGACAGTCATCAGCTTGGCAGGTAGCTATGCAGAAGCATGAGTGCATTGACAGACCAGTAAGGGGTGTATACTGTGACACAGCTCACACACCAGGGATACAACAGGTAGGTCTCGGTGTCCAGCCATGCTCGCAGGTGTGTCAGTACTACATTAAGCACTCTGCTCTTGCCTGGGTTAGCACTGTCAACAGTAGTACTGCCATGATACACTACATGCCAGTGTGACAGCACGTACCCTAGGCTGCTACACCTATATGTAACACATTCACATGGATAACAGTGCTGTGCAGGCCTCATATATGTCTGTGTCCCACACATGACACTCACACCCCTTGCTACTGTAATGACAGCTCATAGGTACATGTATTGTACATGGCATTACATATACTTATTACAGGTTATCAGACTGGATTGTGTGTCCTGGTTACCAGGGCTAAGTTATGCTTACAAGTAATCAACATAGCTGCAATATAACAGCTAAGCTGATTTGCGCACTGGTAAGTGCTGCCTACACTGTGTAAGTGCCCGTATGTTTACCCATAGCTCAGCACCACTTAGCTTTGAGCAAACCCACACAAACCCAATTAAAGCTGCACAAAACTGCCTTAACCACTCTGTATCTGACAGCCCTTGTTCTGCCCAGCAACATAATGAGCAGCCCTTGCAGGTCTTGAACCCAGAACCCTTTACACTGAAGTCACAACTATAACCACTACATCATGACCACTGTGAAGACTGCTGTTGTTTTACCAATATAGCTGTCAATACACATATTGAGTAGTATTGAACATTTGCCTGTAGTCTCTAAATTGTGTAGTCCTGGTTATTAATATGACTGTTGTATCACATATGTTGCTTTTATCATAATGTGCACATAGCAGATACAGTGAGATACATGTGGGAGGGTATACACAACCGTGACATTTACTCATGACAGGAATATGGTCGTATACATATAATATGTCTATATATGTCTACATGTACATACACATGTATAATCATACATATGTCTGTATACGCATCTGTATAGTGCTACATATATCTGGTCATGTGTACATCTCTTCATATGTACACACACACACACACACACACACATATATATATATATATATATATATATATATATATATATATGTATATACATATGTGTATATATAGATATACGTATATGTATATATAGATATATATATGTATGCACATCCTATATGTACAGATATGCCTAGTTATGTTGGTGCATATGTGCATACATATCTATTCTGATATACCTACTACTGTCAATATATATGTAGATATCCATATGTATATGTGCATATGTATCACTATCTGTATATGTGTAGACATATATTGCTCTATATAAGTATATATCTGGGTGTGTATATGTATATCCATGTACATATACATACCCATCTATATATGTCGATATGTATATGTGTAAATATCTATATAGATATCTGGATAATTATATATACATATATTTTCACCATATGTCCTGGACATGGAGTGTAACCCTACCTCAGCCCCTATAGTCTGAACTTCATAGTGCAAGGGGATGTCAGGTATGTATAGCAGGTATATTAGTAGACTATTGCTACTGTAATATGGATTGTCTTTACAGACATGGTGTGTGTGGGAGGTCACATCTGCTTTTCACATGTACGCCATTGGCTGCTGACAGACATCCTAAGGACATCATAGTACAGTACCACTGCTAGCACGTAATGCTCATGTGGACTACAGCAGAGACAGTGGCAAATATATGGAGACATTCTGACACACTCCGGACAGTCCAGAGGTATACACAGAACCCCTTAGTGCAAAACATGTGGACCACGCCTAGCAATGTGGATGTTAACAGCCATGTAGATGGGTACAACACATAATGACTGGTATACATTTGCTCCCATAGGTTATGCATTTACACACCCCTGTCTATCCTGACACATAACTACTGGTACAGAAGTGCCACGGTCACATACTACCCACTAGATATTGACATACATCTGTACAGCATCTCACTGCTCTGTCTGACATACATGACTGTTAAAGGAGGCCTGGCAGCAGTACATCTGGCAAGTATCTGGACATGACACCTCACTGGGTAAGTACACTAAGCTGCTAGGCATGTAACAAAAGCACTGTGCGGGGTACAGGCAGACTGGCTCAACAGTGGCCTACATCTCCTATGGGGGAATGCACATGTAACTACATATATAGCAGGCTCTACAAGCATGTCCCAGCACAGGGTAAGATACACCTGTGTGAATGTTTATGACCACAACCAATGTGAACACAGCCACATATGGTAAGCTAGCATAATATTACAGTATATGGACTATCTGTTCAACACCATCCTCATATATACTACTGGTTTACTATCAAAATTTCAAACCGCACTCCATCGACTGTACTATCGTCAAACATGGAAGTTCGAAAACGGGAATGTCGAAGTCAAAAAAACAATCTAGGAATGGGTTTTAACATGGGTCAAGGTAGGGGAGATGTTTGTAGTTCGGAATAATACTGAACACCTACCTCGACCCATGTTAAAACCCATTCCTAGATTGTTTTTTGACTTCGACATTCCTGTTTTCGAACTTCCGTGTTCGACGATAGTACAGTCGACGGAGTGTGTTTCAAAATTTTGATAGTAAACCTATACCACTCACACACTAACCTTACATATACTGGGCTGCTGCATAGTGTGGTCTGATGCCTGTCTGTGGTATGGGACATGTGTGTGTATGGCCTTACAAACATGTAAGCCAATATAGTAACATACAGTGGAGCAGCATGTAACATCAAATAGGAGGGGACCAAGAGCAATGACACCTACCACAGTCTGTACACAGGTAAAAGTACATATTAACAATACACACACACTGTTGACATTCACCATAAGTACACAGACCTCAGTACTGTATACACAACCACAGAAGTCCAGGTTATGTCATCAAATATAGCCTCTACTTACATAACATGTGTAGCAGTCTGATATCTCACTGGCTTGTTATCAGATATGATGTTACTAATTATGGTGTACAGCATTTATGCACCAATTACTGCACGACATATGTACAAAGGTTGACAGAGTTGTGGCTGGAAGCACATACACAGGCCCAGTATTGACATGCTGCTGTGATAACCTCATACATTTACTGTTGTAACAGGGTTTGTTGCAACATATGTCCTATAAGGGATTTGAAGTCAGTAATTGTCACAGCTTTCACCATCTACAGACTGCAATCCTCGCACTACCTTCTGCAGTTCACAGATAGATGCTCTGTGGGTAACACATGAAACCAAAGTCATCACACACTGCCCAGTCTGCAGATGACCCTACAGATGGGGATTCCTCATAAACATAGCACTGACATGGCAGATATTAAAACATGTAGGGCAGCCATATCCATGCACACTCTGTTAAACCAACATTACTCCAAATGCAGTATAGTAGCACTTACCATCTGTAGTCAGGTCAGGCATATCCCCCTCCTGTGTGTTTCTCTGTTTCCACGGTGTATGTTGTTAGAGGTAAATTCCCAATCCATCTGAGATGATGTTTGCCAAATAACAGATCGAGTTCCTGCTCACATTGAATGAAAAGGCTCAACACCAACATGATGTTCCTAGATATTGGAGTGTGTTTCCATGCAATTGGCTATGGGAATGTTACCACAGCTGTTCCACATGCAATCAGCTAGAGGAGGGCTGCAATTCGTGCAGAGGCCATGAGCTGATTATGAGCATCACTTAAAATACACATGCTGCTGCCTAAGCAAAGCAGGTGTAGGTCTCCACATCCACCAGACAGGGAGTGAGAAAGGCAGACAGAGGCAAAGACAAGCCAGGGAGGGGTTCATAGGTTCATAGGTTATAGGTAGGTACTAGGCTATCAGCCCTGGGGCCTATACAAGCCCAGCCAAAAAGATACCCTGGCTTTTGACACCCAAGAAAATGATTTTCCTGTGCCACTGTCGAGCAGAGCCACAGAGGTGATCCCCGGGGTGAATTTCCTATTTCCCATCCAATCATCAAGGTTTTTCTTGAAGAGTGCTAATGAGGAGCTTTGTTTGATATAGATAGGTAGTTTATTCCAGAGTATGGGAAGTCTCTGGGACAGGAATCTATCCCTCTGGCATGTTCTGTTTATTGTGGTGACAAGGTTTAGGTCCCTAGAGCGTGTAGCTCGGAGGGATTGGGATTTCTTTAAGTGGAGCATGTCCAACAGCTCTGGGTTTGACATAGCTTTGTATGTTAGGCAGAGATCACCTCTGAGTAGGTGATATGCGAAGGAGTAAAGCTGGAGTTTTTTGAGACGGTCTGCATAGGGCATCTGTTTGAGGCTGGTAATCCTCATTGTGAGGTATTTCTGCGGCCTTTCCAATTGTTGTAGATGTCTTGTGAGGTACATACCAAAAGGGGCGTTGTACTCTACAATGGGTCTAATGAGTGATGAGTAGAAGGGAACAATTACCTCTTTTTTTCTGGATGAGAAACCATTTGTGATGCGGTGTGCCACGCAGAAGGATTTCCTGACTACTGTGGCGATTTGATTATCAAAGGAGAGACTACTGTCCACCTGTGTCCCAAGGTCTCTTATCACACTTTCGGTGTTAAGTATACTACCGCCTATGTTGTAGTTCATGGGTACAGAGTTTTTACCAATAGGGGATGACAATGCACTTTTTAGCATTGAGCTTGAGGCCATGGCTTTGACACCAGGCATTTGTCTCAGTGAGGCCCTTTTGTAGGATGTCCACATCATTAGGAGTTTTAATTATGACTCCTAGTTTGTAGTCATCTGCGAACTTCATTAGCCAAAGACCTTCTGTGTTAGCCTGTACTTCAGAGAAGTAGATACCAAACAGGAGAGGATCCAGGACTGAACCCTGTGGTACTCCACTTGTCACTGGTCTGACGTCAGATTTGGAGTCTGCTATTTTCACAGTGTGGGTTCTGTCAGTGAGCCAGTTGGCAACCCATCTTGTGACATAGGGATTTATACCTAGGTTAGTGAGTTTATCTATAATTCCATAGTGGGGGATGGTGTCAAAAGCCTTGGCAAGATCTAGATAGGCTGTGTGAACCACCTTACCCTTGTCTACGTCTTTGGTGACTGCTTCAAAGAAGTCTATCAGGTTTAGGAGATGTGATCTGCCTTTACTAAACCCAAACTGGGTGGGATCCAAAGTTTGGAGATTACCAATGTCTTTGTTTATAAGTTCCATGATGATACGTTCCATGGCCTTGCAGACCAGGCTCATCAGGCTAATGGGGCGGTAGTTCCCAGGGTCCGTGGTGGCTCCCCCCTTGTGGAGTGGGATAACCGTTGCTGTGCGCCATTCAGCAGGCAAAAAGCCTGTGGTGAGGCTATGATTGAACATGGTGGGGTGCCACTTTGTTCTGTAGTTCATGTAGAATGCAGCCTGGGATGTTGTCTGGTCCCATGGATGCTGTGTTCTTGGCTTTGGAGAGTGTGGTTTTTACCTGTGCAGCCGTGATTACAGGAACTTTGCATTCTTCCGGCATAGAGATGGGCTCTTTAGGGGGTGAGAGTGGGGTAAAGTTAGCACTGAACCTATCTGCCAGGATGTTGGCAATATCAGTTGGGTCTGTATATTTAGTGCCATTGTGCTGTAACTCAGAGCAGATCTGAGTGTTGCCATTGAGATTCTTGACATAGCTATAGAATGCTTTGTGGTTGTCTTTAGAATCAGTGGCGATTTTGTTTTCATAACTAGCTTTGGAGGATTTTATCAGGGATCACAGCTTCTTACTGAGGCTGACCAGGGAGCTCCTCCACTCGTGGGATTTTACTCTCTTTTGCAAGGGTTTATTTCTTCTGTTGTACAGTTTGTTTATGGCAGGGGACCACCAGATTGGCTTCCTTTTTTTGGAGGCTAGCATCTTGGTTCTGTTTGGGATAGCATGATCCATGCACTCATGGAAGTGCTTAAGTGCAATTGTGTAGGATTCAGTAGTTGTAACTGTATTGTCCATCTGCATGGGTTTCATGAAGTTCACCACTTCTGTCTTAAGAAGCATGAAGTTGGATTTGGAGAAATTTTTTACCATGGTTTCCTTAATGGGGGGGGGTGGAAGCAGGATGTGGATATCTAGGGTAATGAGCTTATGGTTGGATTGGACCAATGAGGCATTGACTTCAGGTGTGGAACACTGGTCACTCATATTGGTAATGACTAGATCTAGGATATTGTTGGCCCTGGTGGGGGTGTGGATAATTTGATCCAGGGCATTGGAGTTTATGAATTCCAGAAAGCGTTGAGCGAAGGAGTTGCTACATGAGTAGTTTTCCCAGTTAATGGTGGGGTAGTTGAAATCGCCCATTATTAGGGTGTTTGGTTGAACCCTAATATTTTCCAGTACATCAGGAAAAGAGGTCTGGGAATCCTGTGGCATGGTGGGTGACCTGTAGCAAGCTACAATTTAGATTGCAGGTTTACCCAGAATTAGTTGCACTTGGATAACCTTGGCTGCATTATGCTGAGCAACTAGCCTGGAGGTGTGGATATCCTTAATGAATATGGACACACCTCTGCCTTTGGTGTTCCGGTCCAGGTTACATGGCAAAAAGTGTGGTATGAGTTATTGCCTGGTAATGCAGGGGTGCTCTCTGGAGCCTTGAACCAGGTCTCAGTCACTGCACAGATATCGATGTTCTCCATTTTAAGGAGTGCCTCGAGTGAGTGCATTTTGAGATTTAGACTTCTAGCATTGAGTAGCATCACCCTCAGTTTTTGCTTGCCTGTTCCTGTTACGGTGGTGAATTTGTCATTTGAACCTTGCCTAAAAAAGGCACTATAGGAGCGGCAAGAACCTTAGCCAGTATCCGGAATCCCAGGGGTGAAAGGTGCAGGCCATCTCTGGCAAAGCATCGTGGTCTGTTGACTATGTCATCCCAGGCAGATACTGGATCCCTTTAGAATGGCACCAGAAGCTTAGCCAATTGTTGAAGTCAATCATTTTGTCCTTGTACTGCTGCATCATTCTGGGTGATGGCAGAATGCTACTCAGGGCTAGGGTCATACCTGCCTGGGCTACAAGACCGGAGAGCTCTTCCATGTCTCTTTTCATGTAGTCCAGGGAGGTATGTCTTAGGTCATTCACACCAACATGGACAATGATGGAGTCATATTTGTACTTGTTGTGGAGTGACCTGAGCACGTGGGTTATGTGGCGGATCCTGGCACCCAACAGGCAGCTGACAGTAACCTTCTCCTTGTTTAGCCTGGTGTGTGGGACATCAGTATGCCTGACTATAGAGTTGCCTATGACTAGTGTGTTGGGTACATTGTTTTGCCTTATTGGCTGTGGTTGAGTGGCACACTGAGTCTGCGGGCTATGTATCATTTTGGTTGTGTTGGGGGTGGAGGTTTCTTGCATTTCTGCTTTGGAGGTCTCTGTTGCTTGAGCAGATTATTATTGAGAGCCTCTGCGAATGTTTTTGTGTTTCTATGTGTGGATTTGGTGGTGTAGATTTAGTGAGACTATGTGATGAGTGTGGTGTGGTGCAAGTGTTTACCTTCTCCTCTTGACTGTCAAGTTCAGTCTTGATTGGAGAGAGCTTTACCTCCAGTTTGGCTAGATAAGTGCATCTCTCGCAGGTTGTAGTGTTGGGTGGTAGGAAGAGAGGGTTGTCTGTGTACATGAGGCAATTTCTACATTGCCCCAAGATGCCAAGATTCATCAGATAGACAGGAGAGAGCACTGGGAGCTGATCCTTGGGCATGCCTGAATAAAAAAAACTGTTTTCCTCTAGATAAGTGAAGAAAATGAGTGCAATAGCTGTTTTTCTCTAAGCAAGTGAGGAAAGTAAGTACCAAAACTGTTTTCCTCTAGGTAATGAGGAAGGTTGAGTGCTGTAGTAATTAGGTTATTTAGTGCTTACAAGTTCTGAACAAGTGCTGATCATGAATAAGCAAATTCAAGTGCTAAAAGTAAGAATCTGTATCTGGACTAAACTAGTTACAGGAAAGGGGGGGAAACAAGTGCAAATGTGGGCTTTTAAATCAGAAAGTTGAGAGAGATGGAAAAACTGCCCAAACAGCCAATAACTAAATTTTCTGGGCCAGAACCACTCCTTATGTTGTAGATAGGTTACCTAGTGCTTACCACTCCCACTCATAAGCTAGAAGGCTTCCCTCCAACACAGAAAGCTTGGTGGGAGAGAAAAACTTAAGCATGTTTGTGTCACACACCTACCAGCACAGGGTATCAAACCCCTGATGACTATGAAGTGCTATCACATTTCTATGCAGTTATTGGATGCATCACATAAGTTAAATGTTGTGAAGCCCTCAGAATGTATATGTGATGGTGAGTGATATCTGCAACAGGGATGTGGTAGCTATATGGTAGGTGTAGTATACGTGCCTCTCCGCATGAACAGGTGCCAGCATCAACACAGCCACATTCTCACAGGGACGCACACACATTGACACACTTGGCAGGGCCAGGAATACAACTCACCACTAGTGAGATTGCCACCACACATTACTGTGCAGGTATCAAATGCACCACAGGGGTCATACGGAGGTTATATGGGCAACGGGTATGGGGAGGTGTCTGACATCAGACAGCATGCATCAGTATGCCAATGGGGGTTCTGGTGAGTGTGAATTTGATCATATGCATCATACAACACACACACACACACACACACACACACACACACACACACACACACACACACACACACACACACATGGTGCCAGTACTGACATGCATGGGTGCATTGATTCATGGGTGTGTAGTGATCAACTGTGTCAGACAGCTATACAAGACTAGGTGATGGGTATATCTTGGCATCAGGCTACCTGACAATGGTCTGCATTGTGGCTCAGGGGTGTAGTTTCTGGATTTGCCAAGACAGATGGGTATTGTATTCACCATCCAGTCACCTGGGTGACTACTGCATATGGCCCATGCTGTGCATTGCTTGCCATGTATGTGTTCCATAGTTCATGACATGGACGGTGTCTGTGATGCGCACACCTCCCACATGCATGTAGAGTGACATGTGGAACTGTACCTGGGGTGTCTGGCTCATGTTGTGTACACAGATTATCATCAGATGTGCTAGTCCTGGCCTCATGTGGTGGGAACTGGTAATGTACAGCAGGTTTACCCTGCACCTACACTGATAGCATGCTATCGGCATTCCCTGGTGTCAGTGGCATCTGTCCATAAAGGTCATGTTTTCTGGCATGGTATGTCCTTTGTGGGTCACATTTGATGGCACCACAGATGTTGCATGTTTCCAGTGGGGAACATGGAGGAGGTGCACTGTCTGCATGTATGTGCCCATTGGACAGATGGGCAGAGTGCCATGCCCTCTGTAGCCCACTGCAATCACTCCATAGTCACTATCAGTGGGCAATATTCAGTGTACTACCAACACAGTGGCTGTTGCCTAGGCAAGTGTGTGTGTGTGTGTGTGTGTGTGTGTGTGTGTGTGTGTGTGTGTGTGTGTGTGTGTGTGTGAGAGAGAGACATGGGTTGAGAGTGTTCTCTGGGTAATACTAGGGTTGCTAACTTTGTTTGCCTGGCCTTGATGTCACATGTATGGGTATGGATTTGCACCCCAGCCTCTCGGCTATTTCACTTCTGTTATCCCTGTATGGTGGACATGGTGATATATACTAGGGCCACCAGATAAGAAATCTACCAAACCCACTTCACATTGGGCCCAGATGTTACACACTCACATTCACCTCCACACAGGATGTGAGTTACACACACACACACACACACACACACACACACACACACACACACACACACACACACACACACACACACACACACACACACTCCTCTCATCTCTGGGATTAGAACTCCTACCTAACTAGTTTATTACACTAGCATTGATGTAAATAATCGAACAAAACTCACCAATGGCAATATCTGATTGAAAATATGTTGAATGGTTTCATTGGTCTGTCAAATTTAATGACAGCAACGGTCAGATCAATTCGCACAATTCGACATAAGAAGACAACGAATCAGTGAATGAATGAAACAACACTAAGTTGCAGACCCAACCATATGTTGATGGCCTCATATATTCTGTGTCTTCACTGGAAAATGGAAGAAGTTGGGCTTGATGGAATATAATTCTGATTTTTCATCCTTTCTGATTTGATGTTTGTTTTGGATCTTTGTGCTGCGTTTTGCTTCTGCTGTGTGTGTTCGCCTGTTGTCTCAACTGATCTGTCGTTGTGTGTTCTGATTGTTGCCTTGTGAATTCATTTTCTTTTCCTCCTATTGTTTGTTCCTTGTTCAGCCGTTGTTCGCTCATTGGTGAGACAGGCAGGTCAGTTTTCTGAACATTTTTAAAGCACTATGCAGTTATAGTACGCGCCATGGAGATTACTGGAGTACTCCTTCCCCAAAGGTGTATTTCACATTGGATGACATCAGCAGGATTGCCAAAGTAGGGCATTTTAATTGTAGTGAGTGTGGCTAGGCTAAAATGCATTGCTCCCTACACAGACATTGAAACACATACAAAACATCCACAACCAACATGTGTGGGTATAGAACCCCTACCAGAGCTCTATATCACACTACAGCATGAAGCTGTTATAGGACGCACCACAGGGATTACTGGAGAACTTCTTCCCCAAAGGTGTATTTCACAATGAATGACATCAGCAGGATTGCCAAAGTAGGGCATTTGAATTGTAGTGAGTGTGGCTAGGCTAAAATGCATTGCTCCCTACACAGACATTGAAACACACACAAAACATCCACAACCGACATGTGTGGGTATAGAACCCCTAACAGAGGTTTATATCACACTACAGCATGAAGCTGTTATAGGACGCACCACAGGGATTACTGGGGAAATCCTTCCCCAAAGGTGTATTTCACAATGAATAACATCAGCAGGATTGCCAAAGTAGGGCATTCGAACTGTAGTGAGTGTGGCTAGGCTAAAATGCATTGCTCCCTGCACAGACATTGACACACACACAAAACATCCAGAACTGCCATCGGTGGGAATAGAACCCTATCAAAGTTCTATATCACACTACAGCAGTACACAGTTATGGAACGTGCTACAGAGATTACTGGGCTACATCCTTCCTAGAGGTATATCTCTATGTGGATGACATCAGCAGCCTTACCAAAGTAGAACATTCAAATTGTATGGAGTGTGTCTACCCTAAAAAGCATTGCTCTCTACACAAACAGAGTCAGACAGACAGACACACAAACATAGACATGCAAACACACACACACACACTTCCCAAGTCTGCGATTAGAACTCCTACCTAACTAATTTATCACATTACAGCAGTATGCAGTTATAGGATGCGCTACAGACATTATTGGGCTACAGCCTTCCCAGAAGTGTATTTCTAGGTGGATGACATCAGCAGCCTTGCCAAAGTAGAGCATTTCAATTGTAGGGAGTGTGACTACCCTAAAAAGCATTTTTCTCTATACAGAGACAGACATACAGATACACAAATGCACAGTTGCCATGTCTGGGATTGGAACTCCTACTTAACTAGTTTATCACACTACAGCAGTATGCAGTTATGGGACATGCCACAGAGATTACTGGGCTACAGCTTTCCCAAAGGTGTATTTCTCAGTGGATGACCTCAGCAGGCTTGTCATAGTAGCACTATAGGGAGGGCAGTGTGTGTGCATGGGCAATAACCCATTCATCTAGAGGTTGACACGCCACATGCAGGCACACACAGGGTCATATTTCACAGGTAAATGTATACAGCTGTGAGATGACTACTTCCTTGTGCAGTCATGTTGCAGAGCTAGCACATGCACCACATAGTCTGTAATGCTGACAGATACCAGTGGCTAGTATCTGTGGTGAGTGACATCTGAACCTTATGCGGTTGTGGCCTTTTGGCTGTGTGTTTGGTGTGACAGGCCTGGATACCTCCTTGTCACAGACACCCTCTTCCACACATCTATGTACATCTACCTTTGGCTTATTATAGTGTGCTGTCCTTACATATATGTCTGTATTCATATCCACTGTGTGTGCAAAGCATGAGTGGTGCATACTGAGGAGTGTCTGCACTAACATCTGCGACTGCCAGATATGTCTGGTCCACTGGTGTTTGCAGACACGGCCTTCATGTGTTTTGCAGACATGGCCTTCATATGTTTAAATGTGTGAGCATGCCCAGTATGACCTTTCAGTATGTTGTTGACTGACAGTGCCTTCATTTCTCTAAGTGTGTGAGCATGCCCAGTATGCCTGCTGTATTGAATGCATGGATCATGACCAGGTAGTGTGTACTGCAGTGATGACCTTTGTGTTGTACTCCTACAGGTAGCAGTCTGTTTCTGCAGGGTATCTGTCGATCATTTGGCATTGACTGTTACTACATTTCTGCATAGGATGGGGGGAACACCTGACTATTTCTACATTTTTACACAGGATTTGGGGGGGGCACACCTCACTGTTACTACATTTCTACGTAGGACGGTGAGGCCACACCTGACTATTTCTACATTTCTACAAAGGATTTGGGGGGGCACACCTGACTGTTACTGCATTTCTATGTAGGATGGTGGGGGCACACCTGACTATTTCTACATTTCTACACAGGATTGAGGGGGCACACCTGACTGTTATTACATTACTACGTAGGATGGGGGGGCATACCTGATATATGAACACATTTGCTATGACTGTATTGATATGTCAGGTACTCCATTTCATTCTGTATTCTTACCTGTCATGCTGATTAGAGGCATACCAGTGTACTACAGATCTTAGCTTTGGTTGTCCTACATATTATTGTCTGACTTCCTACCCTTCAGAACTAACATTTCACTACCTGAGCTGCTGTAGTCTGTCTGTGTAGGCCTTGGGGGGAGGTTACCCATAGACATCATTCAGAGGCCATAGTACAGGCTCTGTTTGGTTTTGTCTACAATTGTCTTGTTGGCTGAGACAGTTGTTGGGTATGTGAACCTCCCTGACTGGCATGTGTGAGTCATATGGACACACATGTCACCCAACACATTTCCTGCAGTGGGTTTTGTCACCTTGTGTAGTACTGGCTACTATGGTAACTCCAGTATGTGTTACAGATGTCATGGTGCCACTATGGGTGTCTACATTCTGCTGCCATAACATTTAGCCACCCAATTCCATTGCATGCTCACATCCATACCATAGATACAGGTAATGACACATTCTACTCCATTTAGCAATTGGTAGGTTGATTGACTTACCTTGTGGGTGTGCCGGGATTGTGGATTGTGCTGGAGGGCTGCCTATGTCAGATGCACATAGTACACTCCCTATACATGGGTGAGCACAGGTAGTGTCATGTTTGGCATTCTTTTTACTGTATGTGCGAGTCAGAGAGAAGTGTCATTCCCTGAGTCCCTACTGTGTCAGTGTATGTGCTATGCATTGTCTCTTTGCTTCAACCTCAGCATACTGGGCACACCTCCATCTGTCTACTGGGGCAGGCTCAGGTTGTTCCTCCTCTGAGTCACTCTGTGCCTTTGCAGGCCTTGGCATTAGTGGGGGGCTGTGTGGCCCTGCCCCATGCTGTTCCTGCTGCAGCTGTTTCCGGAGGATCATATTGTGTAGCATGGCACATACCATAACAATTTGGGTACATGTAGCTGGTGAGTACTGCAAGGTTCCACCAGCTGTATCCAGACACTGGAACCGTGACTTGAGCATCCCAAACACACGCTCTGTTATAAGTCTGGTCTGTACGTGTGCTTCATTATGGCATTCTTGTTCAGGTGTGTGCGCATTTCTGATGGGTGTCATCAGCCACAGCTCCAGTGTGTAACCAACATCCCCCACTAGATGACCATAGGGGATGTCCCCATTGGCAAATCTCTGGTACAACTGCGTCAGATGCCAAATGTGGGAATCGTGATAGCTTCTAGGGCAGCCAGCACACACATTCATTATAATGCCCTGGGCATCACAGTTGACCTGGCAGTTGATGGAGGGGATGCCCCTGTGGTTGATGTAGGCTGATCATCTGGTGGTGCTTTGATGCATATGTACATGCAGTCTATAGCACCCACTACCTCAGGGTACTCTGCTATTTGGGGGTAGAGATGCATATTGCTGGCCAACACCTCACAGGTGTTGAGAAAATATATGTGCTCACTGGCATATGCTGACATGGCATCCAGGAACTGGTGGAATAGTCTGGATGCTGATGCCTGTGAGATCCCCATGATATCCCCAGTTGTGTTTGGGAGGTACCCATGGCTAGTATTCCTAGGCCTACACATACCTTGGTATCCACTGGGATGGGTTCCCCTCGGTCTGTTTGGTGTGTCAGGCATGGCCGACACAGCTCAACAATTTGCTGTAGAAGGTCCCTGTCCACCCGATAGCACTCCACTATTTCCAGTTCATATAGCCCCTGGTAGGTTACCCTGGGTCTGTACACTCTTCTCTGTCGCCTCACTGTGGGTTGATTGGTAGCATTCACATCCTCACCACCCTCAGCCTCTTGCACCTGTTCTTCTATGTTGCCTGCTGCAGCCCCTCTCATTTGTAGGTTTGTTTGTTAAAAGTTCCCTGCTTGTATGCACCGGTGGTGTAGAGTGTGGGTAAAACCAGAGAGGACAGTGTTTGCATAGTTTATAGTAGTGTTCTGGGCTGGGCTGGTCTGCTGCCTGTGTAATTGGCTGATTCCAATACATTTCACCTGCCAGCTATGCTAGCTCTCTTTGATTACCTTCCTACTGCTGTTTTCCCTTCCCATTGCCTTCCTGTTTAAGCCCGGGGGCACGCCGTGAAAGCAGAGTGCTCAAACGTGCTGCTATTTCCTGGTTTAACTTTCTTTTCTTCTTTAAAGCCTGGTGTGCAGTGCAGACACCCGCTTAGACAATGCAAAGTGTGGTAGGCAGATTCAGACACACCCTCTAGCTTAGCTGCACTAAGCTAGGAGCAAACCCGAGCCACAGGGCTCCAGTCCACTTACATTATGCCTGACACCCCCATGATGTCACCTAACTCCTAGGCTTGCACCAAGCTATTCCTACTCTTGCACTGTTGGGACCTGACTAGCATGCTGGGGAAACCTGGCATTCATTTTCATCCCCCTCATTTACATAGGATTGCCAGCTAATGCATAGTTACATGTCTCACACTGAGCCTCCCCCCTTAGCAACCACTACTCACTGGGCATGTTGTCTTCTGCCTGCCATTGACTTGCATGGCAGAATACTGATTTTAGTTAAAATGCTTAATTTGGGTTTATTTTGTTATTTTCCCCATCCCATTTGCACTCCACTGCCCTACACTTAAACAACCGAGATCGTCTAAAAAAAAAAGCTGATTTTTTTTATTTTTTTGCCTGTTTGCAATGCCAATGGCCTTATACTTGGCACGCATACTAACTGATAGGCAGCCTTTATTTGGAGCTGTCATAGCTCCGTTTTGGAGTTTGCAGATATGTACTTGGCTACTAACTGAGTACATTTCTGAAGATTGCACTTGCCTGCAAGGCTGGTTGCAAGCTTCCTGTATCGAAAAATCACCTAATTTGCATGGATTTCTCCTGCAATGATTTGCATACAGGGGCTTAGTCCATGCAGGCCTAGTGCAGGAGTGCTAAAGCACGTCCCAGCAGGCTGTTCCTGAATCGGATGGCAGACATATTGCCTGCTAGAGCTCCTGCACTGCTCTTGCATGCCATGCAAGGCATAGAGAATCTGGGGGATTGTCATGTTCATGTGAGAAGAGAGATACATTTTTTTCCTGTGAAAACCGTTTCAGCAGTATGTGGGTTTCTATAAAAGATTTGTTGACGACCTTTTTAGTATGGAAGGGTGATTTACCTAGTTTTAATGGTTTTGTTGAATATATTTCTAATACAGTGACCTTTTTGAATTTTAAGCATGAAATATCTATCTCAAAGATAGCATTTCTTGATGTTCTGGTGTCTAAAGACTCTACTGGGACTACTGAAACTGAGCTTTATAGTAAATCAGTAAAAAAGAATATGAACTTTGTAAGATTATGCTCAACAGGGTTTTAAGGTTGAAAGTAATTCTGTTACAAATATGTAATATGCATAAGGTATCAAATAAAGCTTGCTTAAATGCAGAAACAGAGTTTAGTAATATGTGATCAGCATCCATACTAAATGACTGTGGCTTGAAAAATAAGGAACATGCTGAATGGACATCTTTCCTTACAGACTTAAAAACAGGATATATGCATTTCATTGTCAGTGAGAGCAAAAATGTAAAATCTGCTTTGTTAAAGAATGGACAACATGACATGTTTCTATCATATGACACTGTTACAATGTGTTTCCTTAAGAAACATGCTTTTCTGCATGTATCAGCATTCGCACAAGAACAGATGTTCTTATACAAAGATCCAAATAGAATACTAAAGACAAAAACAGGGTGCTCACACTGTCAGAAAAGCTGGCCTCTTATAAATTCAGCAAAATGTGACAGGACATTGTTAAACAAGGAATCTTAAAAATAATATTATTAGGTCAGCATTTGTGTCAGCATCTGCAACAATCAGTATTGTTTCTATAGGATGAGCAATTCTCTAAAATAGAATACCAAGAAGAAATGTATATGTGTGTGCATGACTAAAACTGTATATAAAGATCTGTATTAATCCAGTTATGTTAGGGGTATTGGTAGGGACACATTTGTCCTGATGTAAATGTTATAACATCAATGCTGATTGAGAAGTAACGTAGAACGATAACTAAAAGCTGTAACATTAGTATGCGTGGTTTATTATAAAAAGTTATTTGTTGCTGCTCTAAGTTGATGCTGCAAAGTATATTCTCTCATCAGTGTATATTCTGCAAGTTTCTGTATGCAACAGACTGTGAATGCAATTATAACCAGACTTTGATTTCAGCAGAATCCAGCCACAGTCAAATTGCAGTAACTAACATTTGTACATAGTTTATTATACAGCTTGCAGTAGTAAAGTTTTTTCGGACGTCTGAATCCAGATTGAGCCTGCAGTGCAGGAAGGTGTGCAGTGCCTTAAATTCTTCAAGAAAAGGTGGATATCTACTTTGTACAGCAGTCCGCTTTCTGTTTTGTTTCTCCAGCTTCTCAAGTCACTCTGAAACATTTCCAACCATCAGCAGCAACAGCCTGATCACCTGTTTTTTTTTTTGCTAACTGGTAAGACTTTTTTCTGTGTCACATTTTTAGTATGGATGCTATTAGACATAATTTGTGCAGGAGTAAACCAAGCTTTAGTAAATTGCAATGTTGGTATACACAGCACATTAGTAAATGCAACACTTTATCAGGGCAAGTTGATAGTAAGGCATTATGCAAATGTATTACAATATTTGACTGGTATCTCAAAGAAAACCATGTGGGGTATTACAAATGTTTGTGTGATTCAACAAAAACTGCATTTTGTGTATTATGCCATAAAAACGTATTGCATCATATTGCTAACAAAATAGACTGTGAAGACAGATCTGTTCATGATACAGAATTAACTAAGGGTAAAGTGTTTCTGTTATATTCAGATATTGAACAGTTATGTCCTGTCACCACATGAGTCAAATCAGTTACTGACAGGACCTCTAGTACATTTTGTTACAAAATAATGTAATAACTTTTAAAAGACAGACACAATGAGTTCAGGACATTTTATCAAAAGTGCTTAGGAGTTTCAAATTCAGCAGAACAGGCTCTTGAGACACATCAGGAAGACTAAGAGGAAACTCTTGAACAGCAGAAGCAGGATAAAGAAAATAAATTAGCTAAACTGACAGAGACCCACTTCCTCCATATAACAGCTGAGCTTAAAAAGAACAGGAAACTACAGCTGATTTGTACAAAAGAAAATGGTTAAGCATACATGGTAGGATGGTAGAATCTGGACAAATCATTCTCAAATGTTTAAAACTTCCATTCAGTTAAAGCAAGGCATTTATCAGTACTACAGTAAAGTAGAGCATATGACTGCCATTCTTAGCATAGTCAAAAGGTAAAAGAAGCAGTTCTAGTGCATACAATTAAATACAAATAATTAATAAAAGTAAAGATTTAAAGTCACAAGACTGACATGCTTAAATAAAGATTTAAAGTCACGAGATTGACATGCATGTATTTTATTTTCATCTAAAATACATCTGTTGCAATGCACAAGAATAACAGGCAGACAACAACAAATATAAATAATGTAAATACAATTTTTATATAATCGTATAATAACACCACATCAAACAGTTAAAGTTCTGAATTAAAAAAAAATAAAATCACAGATGGTATTAGTCAAACAGTTTTTGTAAAATTAATGGCAGGACAGTTAAATAAATAAATAAAAAAATAAAAAAATACTGAAATCCATGTAAGCTAATTGTAAAATAATGTCTATTTCTGTAGTATAAATGCATAGTTATGCAAATCACAAATACCTATTAACTGAAATGTGAGCTCAGACCTTCCTAGACTAGAAGAATAGTTACAGGACATGTTGTGAAAACATGACCAAAAGCAAGACTGATTGTCAGACAAGTAGCTTGAGTTTTTCTAAAGCATCATTGTTATTAAAACATAATTGTTAAAATGTTTACAGGAAATCCTATTTGGTAATTGTAATAAAATGTCACAATTGTGCATAGATGTCACTGATAATCTGTTTGCAAGTAAATGTTAAAATAAAAAAAAAACTCAGTTGCATCAAGTACAGCCAGGAAATGGGCTATACTATACATACAGTTCAAATCAATTGTGCAGGAGGGTATAAATACCTACTAGTGGTAATAAACAGTAAAATCTTTATAAAAAAATAATCAAATCAGACAAAGGTCTATAGTTTAGTAACCTAATAAAGCAACTGTATAACCAAAGTATTGGGTTGGTATACATTCTATTCCCACAGCATAAAGCAGATAAACAATAGTGCAATACTATAGGCGGAGGGGTACTTTCTCAGTTTTACACTGACTGTGTGAGCAGTATGTATTGCAAAAGGGTCTAAAATAAAGCCACAGAAAGAAAATAATATCTCATTCCTTCTTGACAATACTCTTTTAGGGGGAAGGAAAAACAGGTATTAGTGCATAAGAAACACTGGTAAACAGATTAAATCTGAAAGTCCAAGATATTTTATACTAGTTATTATTGTATTGTTTAGTATTAAATTGTATTTACAACCTGTTAAACTGTAAAGCTATACACAAGGTAATTTAAAATTGCTTTATTACAGCTATACAAGAGAGAGTAAAGATATGTAAAAAATTGAACACGACTGGTCACTATTTTAATATGTTTTTAGCAAAACAATGTTGGTATAAAAAAGCATGAATGTTTCTAATTGCTGAGTATGTAGTTTAAAATACCAGGACGTATGTCTTTGGTGCCAATTCCATTAAATATTTCTAAAGAGACATAAAATTTTTCCAAGATTTTGCTTAATATTAATGTTATTCAATTTGTAAGATTACTTAATGTACTTTACAGTCTTTGTATGCACAAATGCAGAAAAAATCAGTACAAATGATAATCTTTGTATGTACAAATGCAGAAGAATTCAGTACAAATGAAATTAATGTCTAGTAATGAATATGTGTAAAAAATGTTAAAAAAATGGGTCCAGGGTACCTACTAGATTGAAATGCATGAATAGCAAACAGTCTGTGTAACTACATACTGTACAGAGTACATTGTAATAAGTTCAAAAGTAATTTGTCAAGTTGTAATATTATCACTGGTTTCAAGTTGCAGTTTTATCATTGGTTTTTGGACCATCATTTTATCTGTACTAGTATTGGTTACCCCAGTTAGAAAAAAATATATATTAAAGTATTGTATTCATACAGCTAATGGACTAATATGTATATAGTATTCTTTAGTATATAAATTATGTTTTTTTTTAAATCCTCAAGTATTAAATATACTGGAATAATTACATTCACATATCTAAGCCCAGTTCAGTCCTTTATGTTCACTTCACTGTCAACCAAGATGTTAATGGGCAGTTCAGAGATACGACCACAATGTGATGGTTAAAATGACATTGAAACTGTATATTTTCAGCAGTGTATAAATGCTTGCAGTAGCACCTAGTTCTTGTCTCTTAGAGTTAATTCAACAGTTGCAAAGAGTTAATAGAACAGTTATAAGTCATAAATTATATTTTGTAATTGCAAAAGAATAAATTAATCAAGTTAAAAAATAAAATTAAAGCAGACACAGCCCATAATTGATGAAATATTTTCACAGAATGGTCTGCAAAAGAAAACGTTGTTCGATACATTCAGTTTTGGTAGTAATACTTAATATCATTGTATTAACTGTGTAAAATTGCATTTTGAGTTGTATCAAAAGAAGACTAAAGATTTTGTTTCTTAATGTGTTGTCTATACAATGTGATCAAAAATACATATCAGTATAAAGTGTTTTGAGTACATTAAAATAAAAAGAGGGAATTGTAAGATTATGCTCAACAGGGTTTTAAGGTTGAAAGTAATTCTGTTACAAATATGTAACATAAATAAGGTATAAAATAAAGCTTGCTTAAATGCAGAAACAGAGTTTAGTAATATGTGATTAGCACCCATACTAAATGACTGTGGCTTGAAAAATAAGGAACTTGCTAAATGAACATCTTTCCTTACAGACTTAAAAACAGGATGTATGCATTTCATTGTCAGTGAGAGCAAAAATGGAAAATTTGCTTTTTTAAAGAATGGACAACATGACATGTTTCTATCATATGACACTGTTAGAATGTGTTTCCTTAAAAAACATGCTTTTCTGCACTTATCAGCATTTGCACAAGAACAGATGTTCTTATACAAAGAACCAAATAGAATACTAAAGACAAAAACAGGATGTTCACACTGTCAGAAAAGCTGGCCTCTTATAAATTCAGCAAAAATGTGACAGGACATTGTTAAACAAAGAAGCTTAAAAATAATATTATTAAGTCAGCATTTGCGTCAGCATCTGCAACAATCAGTATTGTTTCTACAAGATGAGCAATTCTCTAAAATAGAATACCAAGAGGAAATGTATATGTGTGTGCATGACTAAAATTGTATATAAAGATCTGTATTAATCCAGTTATGTTAGGGGTATTGGTAGGGACACATTTGTCCCAATGTAAATGTTATAACATCAATGCTGATTGAGAAGTAAAGTAGAGCAATAACTAAAAGCTGTAACATTAGTATGTGTGGTTTATTATACAAAGTTATTTGTTACTGCTCTAAGTTGATGCTGCAAAGTATATTCTCTTATCAGTGTATATTCTGCAAGTTTCTGTATGCAACAGACTGTGAATGCAACTATAACCAAACTTTGATTTCATCAGAATCCAGCCAGCAAGACTGAGTGTCTTAAGAAGACTTCAAATCCATCACAGTAAGCAGCATCATATAATTTTTCATACTTGTATCATACAAGCATGCATCTCCATTTTATGTTGAAAAATATTGTTAAAGGACAGATGTATCGTGTGGCTAGACTTAACACATCTGATATGCATATGACAAAACAGAGTGAATCTATGGCTAATGATTTTAATAAATGAGGTTATCAACACTATGAAGTTATGTCAGGGAAACAGAATGTTATACAGCAGCGTACTGATCTATCTAGACCTATCTTTTTTCCTTCAAGTAGATCTAAATCTAAAGCAAAGGTATGTAAAAAACAAGTGAGATGTATGTTGTCCTATAATAAGAACACCTATAAGGTACAAAGTATTATAAAGAAGTAGTGGCTCGTTTTAGCAGACGTACCAGAATTTAATAAAATTATATCTCCCTGGCTTCAGTTTGGTTACAAGTGTAGTATTTCCCTTAAACAAACATACATTATGCTGTAAAGAACAGCCTAGAAATTATTTCAAGTTTCTGAGTGTAAAAAAGGGGACTTTCAAATGCAATGATTGCATTTATTGTGATTAAATTTATCATGAAAAGGTTTTTAAACATCCTTTTTTGGATTGTAATTTTATTTTAAATGCTTATGGTGACTGCAACACTCAAAATATTATATATATAGCATGGTGCACAGCATGTGAGGGGTACTATATTAGAATGATGAATTGAAAATTTAAAGAACGTATAGGCAATCATCTCTCAGATATTAGACATAAAATTAATACAAATGCATTATACAAACATATAGCTGATATGGGTGAGATGCATAGTTTTAGATTTTCTATTTTAAAAGTTAGGGTTGGGAGGATGGCCTAATGCATAAGGTGTTTGCCTTACAAACACACAGTGCAGGGTTTGAGTCTCACAAGGGATAATTGGCTAGGCTTAAAATGCCTCGCAAAGGCAGTTAGTCTAGTACTAATCTATGAACATCTTCCATTACGTGGTGGAAATATTAAGTTGCTGACTGAATATGAGGAGATGTGGTGGATACTCAGGTTCAAAGCACACTTACCACCAGGTTTAAATGGTACTTTTACCTTAAAGCCTCTACTTCAGCAATTACATCAGAATGTTTGATGTTTTTATTAGAAAATTGATGTTTTTTATTAGATAATTGAGTTTTACCATGTGATATGGTATTATTATTATTTAAACTTTCAGAATGAAAAATCCCAACCTGGAAGGTAAATGCTGGCAGCAAATAATTTAAAATGTCTTTTATTGCAGAGTAAAAACAGAAATAAGTGCTTTTGCGGTCAAACCAACCACTTCATCAGACATTATTTGCTGACAGCATTTACCTTCCAGGTTGGGATTTTTCATTCTGATTGTTGTTGGGATTTCATCAGCTTGCATTGTTGAGATTTTTCTTATTGTATTATTTAAACTTTGTTTGATGTCTCATTTTTATCTGATGCCTGAAGAAGCCTCTTTCGTGAAAGTTTTACTTGCATATTAAAGATAAGTATCAGCTGTGGTCTCCAACAGGGACATGGGTGGAATCCCAGGGGCATTCTTTCTACTTCCCATCCAGTTATCCAGGTTGTGCTTAAAAAGGGGTAAAGAGGTACTCTGCTTGATGTGGAGAAGGAGTCTATTCCATAGATGGGGGAGTCTCTGGAACACAAATCTGTCCCTGCAGCAAGTCTTGTTGATGTTACAGACCAAGTTGAGGCCCCGCATGTGGGTTACTAGAGTGGAGCTTGACTTGTGGATATGCAGCAGTCCCATCAAGGTGGGGTCCGTGACTGCCTTGTATGTCAGACATAGGTCACCTCTCAGGAGTCTTTATGAAACTGAGTTGAGGGATAGGGCTTTAAGCCTATCTGTGTATGGTAGATGTTTGAGGCCCTGGAATCTCCTGGTGAGGAACCCCTGTGGTCTCTCCAGCTGCTGCATGTGCTTTGTGAAGTACATGCCAAAAGGGGTGCTGTACTCAATAATGGGCCTTATAAGGGAATAATACAGGGATGTTATGACCTCCTTGCCCCTGGATGAGATATCCTTACTTATGAGGTGGGCCATGTTTTTGGTACAACAGTAGCAACATGGTGGTCAAAAGTCAGATTGTTATCAACCTGGGTGCCCACATCCCTCATGACTGATTGAGTGCTTAGGACATTATTATTAATGTGATAAGTTGTGGGGGTCATCACTCTTCCCAAAGGGGATGATGATGCATTATTTTAGTATTCAGCTTGAGGCCATGTTTCTGGCACCAGTCATTTGTCTGAGTGAGACCCTCTTGGAGGATGCCCACATCACTAGGAGAATTGATGACAGCACCCAGCTTGCAGTCATCTGCAAACTTGGTCAGCCATAGCCCACTGGTTTTGGCCTGCACCTCAGAAAAGTATATCCCAAATAACAGAGGCCCCAAGACCAAACCCTGGTGTATGCCACTTGTTACAGGTCTACTGCTTGTGGTGGCTTCCCCTATTTTGGCTATGTGGGTTCTATCAGTGAGCCAGTTTGCTACCCATCTGGTAA